>NC_041383.1:651837025-651857018 GCF_002162155.2 Triticum dicoccoides | reverse complement strand
AGTATCTGAAATCCTATCGAGTGGAGAGCAAACCTCCCACTCGGGGGCTTAGCTGCAGCCCAGTGCTCTCCTAAGTATCTGAAATCCTACCGAGTGGAGAGCAGACCTCCCACTCGGAGGCTTAGCCGCAGCCTAGTGCTCGCCTAAGTATGTGAAAATCCTACCGAGTGGAGAGCAGACCTCCCACTCAGAGGCTTAGCCGCAGCCCAGTGCTCGCCTAAGTATGTGAAAATCCTACCGAGTGGAGAGCAAACCTCTCACTCGGAGGCTTAGCTGCAGCCCAGTGCTCGCCTAAGTGTGTTATGGAACAAGTCGATTGCAATAAGCGCTTCGCTTCAACCTGCAAAAGACACCTCAAACCAAATGCAAACATATTCAACAATGAATCCGAGTTCTGATAACACCTAACGGAACCGAAGTGCTCAGGCGCTAGGCCTGTTAAGGTTTGTCAGTTACAAAACTCACTCGGCATACCGAGGCAAATTTAAAGTATCAAGCTCAGAAGTTTTTTACCCCTCCTGTGGAGGGCTGGAAGGTGCCACAAACTCGTCCAGGTCAATTCCATCTGCAATCCGAGTGGCAGCGGCAATGAAGGTCTCCATGAAAGATCTGAAGTTGTGCTTCTTGGTGTTAGCCACCCTAAGGGCCACCAGCTTGTCCTCTCGTGCATCCTTGCAGTGAACGCGGACCAGAGACAGAGCAACATCCGCACCGCACCTGGCCGAAGACTTCTTCCACTCCTGCACTCGACTTGGGACCTCGTTCAGTCGAGTCATCAGAGACTCGAGGTCGTTCTGGAGCGTCTCTCTTGGCCAAAGGGTTGTGTCGATGCGAGAAGTTGCGACCTTCAGCCTTGCAAGATAATCAATGACAACAGCAACACGAGATAAGCCTCGAAGTTCTGACAGAATTCTGCAAGCACAACCATCAAGTCAAGACAAATAGTCGGAGGTTACAATTAAATATTGGGTTGATACAAAGGGTTACCTTCAAGCATGAGGAACGACTTTTTGGCGAGACCACCCAGATAAGCCTCTAGATCATTATTCTTTCTCTTCAATTCACTGGCCTTGTCATTCAGGGTGGTCTTGTCGCTTTTCAGTCGACTGACCTCCTGGTTGGCAGCATCCAGAGCAGCTTTCAGACTGGTGTTTTCTTCTTCGAGCTTGGTCACTGAAGCCAGCTTCTCATCAGCAAGCTTGGTCTTCTCTAAAGCAGTTTTTTGCATCTCAGCCAAATCAAGCTCTTGTTTCTTCAGGGCCTCCCTCACTTTGTTTGCAAAGTTACAGTGAAGATTAAATTGGGAAGCAAGTGAGAGGCAAAAGCAATCGTCAAAGGCCTCACCAAGCATACTTTTAGCTTCCTCCTTCGCCTTCGTCAAGTTCTCTTGGGCCAGTTTTAGATCGAGCTCAAGCTGAATGTGTTTGTTCTCCAGCTCAGTATAACGAGCCGCAAGGTCACAGGATTTCTACGAAGAACCAATCGACAAATGTCAAAGACAATTCACTTCCAAGTGAGTAAGGAAAAATCATAACATTTCTAAGACTACGGCCGAATGCAAACATTCGACCCCAGTCTCGGGGACTACACCCAGTGAGTGCACTCAGCATGCCCCCACTAGTTTCATCAGTTAGAGTCGACCAGTCGACCAACAAAAGAAACGGGAGGTGTTCTTCAGACTATAGTCAACTGCCCGCAGTCGACCACAGTCTCGGGGACTACACCCAGTGGGTGCACTCAGCGTGCCCCCACCGGTCTATGAATCTATTCGGTCTAGACGAATAAGGAAAAACTTAAGACATAAAGCCTATGGTCGACTGCCAGCAGTCGACCATAGCCTTGGGGACTACACCCAGTGGGTGCACTCAGCGTGCCCCCACTAGTCCGGAATTTCAATCGACACACCCAATGGGTGTAGGACAAACTCCAAGAATTGCAGAAAGAAGAGTTTGCAGATATCATATCCTAATAGAACAGGCAGTGACCGACTGACCTGAACATTACTTTGAAGAGCCGAACTGGCGTCATAGGCTGCCTGGCTAGCTTCTCGTATTGCCTTCACTTGCTCCATCATGACCCCCGCTTGGCGTATTGCTTCTCTAGCAGCGCTAGCTTGGTCTTCTGGAACGGGGTAGGTGGAGAAAAGCGAGGGTTGAGCGGCACTCGACGACGAAGGGCGAGCACTCGTCAACGGCACCGCGAAAGTTACGGTGGGTCAAGCGACATTGTCTCCCTCCGCGACCAACGTCTCGGGTGCCGGCACATCCTGAGTCACCTTGCCAGCAGACGTTTTCTTGCTCCTCCTCGGCTGTGGGGGTTCTTCGTCATCGTCGTCAGGAAGGTTAATAACAATGTTAGATGAAACTGCAGAAAGAATCAAAATTAGAGACAATGAGTCAGTCGACTGAAAATGGCATCACAAGAGTCATACCAGGCTTCGATGTCGCGGCATCCTCCATCTCGTGGTCTTCGGCCCTCGCTGAAGTGTCAGAAGTAGCAGTGCTGCAGTTCCAAAAGTCAGTCGATTGACCCATAAGTCGACCAAGAACAAGTTCATGAAACAGGGAAAACTCAAAACTACCATTACCCTGAGATTGTGGGGATCACTATCTTCATCTTCGGCAAGACCTTCACGGGTTTCGACGGTGCCACTCGAGATTGCTTCGGAGCCTTCTCAGTCAGCGCCGGAGAAGCCATCCGAGGGCGCTTAGTCGACTGGGTAGCAGTCGCCACCCCCTTACCGCGCTCAGTCGCGGGATCATGGACAAGCTTCGAGCGTCTCTCCGAGCGGGGAGGCACAACTTCCTCCTCCTCCTCCTCATCTTCCTCCTCACCAGAGTCATCACCCTCGTCGTCATCGTCAGCATTCGAGTCCCACTCCTCTGGGCTTTCGCCCCCGCTTCCTTCCTCCTCTTCGATCGGCGTCTGCGCCCCATTGAGCATCGAGTATAATTCAGTGGTGGCCTGTCAGATAACAAAGCAAAAGAAAGATCAATCGACCAAATTCGCGACAAAGCAGAATGGATAAAGCAAGATCACAATCGGAGATAAGTGGTCATACTGTGTCCGGTGTATAAGTACAGTCGAGTGGCGGGATCCTCCTAGCCCCTCGAGGGTTGTCCTTATTCCCTGTGATGGCGGCCACCCACCTCTCCAGCGTGGCGTCGTCGACTGCTTCTGGATGGACCTGAGTGGTATCTTCGGTACCACAGTACAACCACATCGGGTGGCCTCGGAACTGAAGCGGTTGGATGCGCCGCCTAAGCAAGACTTCCAGAAGGTCCATGCCCGTCACTCCGTCCCGAACGAGTTGGACCACGCGCTCCATCAACATTTTTACCTCGGCTTTCTCCTCAGGGAGCACCTTGAGAGAGGACGATTTGTCCACTCGGTCCATGGAGAACGGAGGGAGACCGGTCGACTGCCCCGGAGTCGACTCGTTTTGGCAGTAGGACCAAGTCGACTGCCATCCTCTGACCGACTCAGGAAGGGTCATGGTCGGGAAAGTGCTCTTGTTCCTCAACTGAATCCCAAGACCCGCACACATCTGAATGACCTTGGTCCTCTCATCGTCCGGACTCGCCTTTTTCACTGTCTGCGAGCGACAGGTGAATATGTACTTGAAGAGACCCCAGTGCGGTCGACAACCCAGGAAGTTCTCGCACATGGACACAAAGGCAGCAAGATAGGCGATGGAATTGGGATTGAAGTGATGGAGTTGCGCCCCGAAGAAATTCAGAAACCCTCGGAAGAAAACACTCGGCGGCAGAGAGAAACCACGATCTATGTGAGTGGCTAAGAGAACGCACTCACCCTCCTGCGGCTGCGGTTGACACTCGGACCCCGGGAGCCTCGCTGACCCATGGGGGATCAGTCCCTCATTGGCCAGGTCGTTGAGGTCCTTCTCGGTGATGGTCGAGCGGATCCAATCCCCTTGGACCCAACCCTTCGGCAGGCGGGACCTCGACGAAGATCCGCCCCGACTAGACGGTCTCCCCTTCGCTTGCCCCGTCGCCATCGCCTTCTTCGCGCGCTCCAGAGCCGCCGTCTTTTCCTTCACCATTATCGCCGGCGAAGTGCTCGAGAGGTGGATAAGGCGAAGGTGGGAGCAGGCGCTGTGGGCGGAGGCAGAGAGGGAAGAGAGGAGAATGGAGAGGCACTGTTCAAAAACTCTCCCCCGACACTTTATATAAGGCCGCCTCTAAGTGGCTGACGAGTGGGCCCGAGCAGACCTGTCACATCCCGAAACAGTCGCGCACACACGATACATGGCGAAAAAGGCGGCACGGAAATCGAGGCATCCATGCCTTATCCCGCCCGATTGTCGCGGATCGCCCCGCTTCACGCGCTTCCCAAATTTCAGATCCCGCAAAATCCTCTAACAGCAGATCAATCTGTCAGACGATATCCTTCCCGCGATCCGTCGCTTGGAAGTTCAACAAAGTTCAAAAGTTCACTCGACAGAAGATAAGAATGGATCAAGGCGACTGAAGTAAAAGTTGACGCCAACGTCGAAAAGAAGATCGCCGATCCAAGATACGACACAACCAAAACATAGAAAATGAGTCAGAGAAAATCATCAACTCCTTCCTCATTCAAACCTCGATCCATTCGGGGGCTAATGATGATGTTATGTACCTAGGGTAGGGTCATGGATCTATCCAGGATACCATGCCCAAGGACACCCTTAGACGAAGCTACCTTCCAGTCGACCAAGAGAGGCTCCACTCGACCGGCTAGAAGACACTCGCCTATGAAGACTCACTCGACCATCAGAAGTTCAGGATCTACTCTACATCCAAACGGTCTGTAATTAAGTAGTCTTAATGGTCATGATGGCACTTTATGTAGGGCGTTACCAGTAACGCTAGACCTTAATGTACTTTAACCCTCTGCTAACGTGGGCTGGCTGGGGTCTTGGCGTCCTCTATATAAGCCACCCCCCTCCACTGGTAGAAGGGTTCGCACCCCTGTAATTCATATACACAGAGATCAGTCGACCGCCTCAGGGCTCCGAGACATAGGGCTGTTACTTCCTCCGAGAAGGGCCTGAACTCGCTAAACACTCGTGTGTACAACTACTCCATAGTTAGGATCTTGCCTCTCCATACCTACCCCCCTATTCTACTGTCAGACTTAGAACCACGACACTACACACTTAAGGTTCGGTGACGCTAGGGTTATTAGGAAGACATGTATGTGATTACCGAATGTTGTTCGGAGTACCGGATGAGATCCCGGACGTCACGAGGAGTTCTGGAATGGTCCGGAGGTGAAGATTTATATATGGGAAGTTGTCTTACGGTCACCGGAAAGTTTCGGGGGCATATCGGTATTGTACAGGGGCCACCGGAGGGATTCCGGGGGTCCACCGGGAGGGGCCACCCCTCTCGGAGGGCCTCATGGGCCGTAGGGGGCAGGGAAGCAGCCCCTGGAGGGCTGGGCGCCCCCCCCTTGGGCCCATGCGCCTAGGGTTGGGGGGGGGGGAACCCTAGTGGGGGCGCCCCCCTTGCTTGGGGGGCAAGCCCCCCTCCCTGGCCGCCGCCCCCCTCTAGATCTCATCTAGAGGGGGACGGCCCCCTTCCCCCTTCCCCTATAAATAGAGGGGCGAGGGGAGGGCTGAACACCTGATCCAAGGCGCAGCCCCTCCCCTCCCCAACACCTCTCCTCCTCCGTTAGGTGCTTGGCGAAGCCCTGTCGGAGTACTGCCTCTCCACCATCACCACGCCGTCGTGCTGCTGCTGGAGTCTTCTTCCTCAACCTCTCCTTCCCCCTTGCTGGATCAAGAAGGAGGAGACGTCATCCGCTCCGTACATGTGTTGAACGCGGAGGTGCTGTCCGTTCGGCACTTGGTCATCGGTGATTTGAATCACGGCGAGTACGACTCCATCATCACCGTTCTCTTGAACGCTTCCGCATGCGATCTACAAAGTGGTATGTAGATGCAATCTCTCTCCCATGACTCGTTGCTTAGATGAACTCATAGATGGATCTTGATGAAATCGTAGGAAATTTTTTAATTTTCTGCAACGTTCCCCAACAGGGAGTACTTTACTAGAAATACCGTTGCGCGTTGCTATGGGAAATTGCAATCAATTTTAGTGATTTGATGGTATGCAACATTCATAGTAGAATTAATAATACATGAACTAAAACTAAAAATAAATATTATATATTACTCCTTCTGTAAACTAATATAAGAGCGTTTAGATAACTAAAATAATGATCTAAACACTCTTATATTAGTTTACGGAGGACTACATACGATTATTCCGTGGTCAATTTATTTTTAATATAGTGTCATCATATAGTGAAAAACTTTTCCCATGCATGTCGAGTGGACCTGTGATGAGATGGCATGTGTGGCGAGGTGGGATATGTGCATGGGTTCAACCAAAAATGAAAAACTTTTTCTCAGGCATGTTATGGTGGGCCTTTGATAAAGTGGCATGTGGTATTTCGAATGAACTATTTAGGTATATATGATATAGGGTTTAAGATTCATGGACAAGATTTGGCTTTTTCAGTGAAGTAACGTTTCATGGAAGTCATAGAAAAAAAATACAAAATTGATGCTTCAAAAGTATTATTTTTAAAAACATTTTAGAGTGCTGATTTTGACTTTTTTGCCACGACTTATATGAACGTCATTTCATGATGAAATTTTGTAAGCATTAAGATTTTTGTCAATGTTTGCACAAAAAAAATCAGAATTTTTTAAATGCTTTTACTTTTTTCAGAGTTTACTGTTCATCATGAGTTCAAATGAGTTCGCAAGCAGACTATGACTTTTGTTAAAAAAGGTTTCTTGGCACCGCCCCATAGGACTGTCGCTTTTGTAGGGTCACGTTGAACTTTACTCGTACCCGTTCCGTGTAGCACTAGTACTACCTTGGTACAGATCTCAGCTGCACACAGTTACACACCATACGGGGCTATGCCTTCACCGCTTCACGTGACCTTCAACAGTGTCCACGGCTCGTGCTGCTACCACGTCCACCGTCGTCGCACGCCTCCGCCTGTCGCGTAGGTGAAGTCCAGTCCCACCACCTACATACGGCGCCCACCCAAGAGGAGACGCCGTCGCCGGCACCACCACTGTTGCAGCGGCCACGCACTGTTCGTCGGCGCCACCGCGCGTGGAACCGAATCCGATGTCCCTCAGATCCAATCCCACTGGCGTACTACATTCCTCCGCCATCCTTGTACAGATCACACGGCGAGGACCATGAGATCCGACATCCAGAGAACACAGCCACGCAAAACAGTGCGCGCACGGCGCGGGGCGTCCTGTCCGGCGAGCCAGCCATCAATTCACCGGCGGCGCCCGGCAACCGTGCACCGCTGCACGGCGGCTCGCGCCTCGTCACCCTGTCAGCGCGCGGGTCGGAGCCGTCGAGTCGAACCCATCCGTCCGTCCGTTGCTCACCTCCCCAACCAACCCCGCCCGCGCCCGTATTTAAACCCCAACCGGTTACCGGCGAACTGCCGTGTTCCGGCTTCCGTCCACCCCCCATCTCGGGCCGGATATATACGCCACCCCTACACGCGTCCCACCAACAAACCGAGGCTGTGCACTCACACAGCGAGCGAGCTCAGCTTAGCCTAGCCCAAGCAGTCGCGAGCTTGCACGTATACTCAGCTGTTGCGCGGCGCGATCGGCATGGGGCTCGAGGGGGAAAAGACGGCGGCGGAGGCGGTGCACGGGCACCGGCTGTCGACGGTGGTGCCGAGCTCGGTGACGGAGGTGGAGGGGTACGAGCTGGGGGACGCGGACCTGGCGTTCCGGCTGCACTACCTGCGCGGGGTGTACTACTACGCGGCGGGGGAGGTGGTGCGCGGGGTGACCACCAAGGTGCTCAAGGACCCCATGTTCCCCTGGCTCGACGCCTACTACCCCGTGGCCGGTCGCGTCCGCCGCCCCGCCGACGACGCCGCCGGCGAGCAGGAGGCCTCGCGCCGGCCCTACGTCAAGTGCAACGACTGCGGCGTCCGCATCGTGGAGGCCCAGTGCGAGCGCGCGCTGGACGAGTGGCTCCGCGACGACGCCGTCGACCGCGTCCGCCAGCTCTGCTACGACAAGGTGCTCGGCCCGGAGCTCTTCTTCTCCCCGCTGCTCTACGTCCAGGTAAACAGACCGTCGACCACTCTCATTCTCGCCTCCAATCCAATCATACCCCGATAATGAAATGAATAGTAGTACCACTTATTCGATTAAACAACTACTCGGCCAGTTGAATCTTCAACCGGGAGTTGCTTGCGAGGATTGTTGACATTGTAGATAAGGATTTTACTACTTTTACCAGAGATCGATCTGTTCTGGCTTGGCGCGACCGGTTCTTGACGCGGGATAAGGATTAGATGATCATCAAGATGTAGCTTTCGGTGTGGTTCGCAGCTGTAGGTGTAACCATCAAAAAATTATGCTAGAACTGGGTATGGACCTCAAAATCGGAAGCCATTAGTGCGCCCGGCTGATGTTGCTTGGACTGGGAGCAAACTGATTACTTGATTGCTGCTGCATCCGGCATCCGGCATCCCGCATCCGGCATTTCTAGTTCGTGGGGACTGAAGGGGCGTTTCGTCCCCGCTCTTCTTAAATCGTCAGTAGAGTGTAGTATTAGTACGATGTACAGGGATCATGCGAAGCAGGTGAGGCGGTTTCAGCGGTAGGATAGGGCATCCCACCGATGTGCATGATCAGAATTCCATCCAGCAAAATCTTGTTCCAATATGGTGATGCACTGATGAATCAACTGATGATGATACACTAGACGAGAAAATTTTGGCATGTGGAAGGTGAAAAAGTAAGTGGTGTTCCACTGTGCAGATCATGTTAATTTTACTACTACAATACATCATTCATTGCGCCCGTACCGGGGCCTGCCAATTGGCATCGTCGCTAGTATTAACTGCACCACGTCTGCCTCTGCTGAGACAAGAACCGGTGTCAGTGCAACTTGTGTACTACGTACGTACTGTAATTCAGTTTTCCTTTCCATCCGAGATTACTACTCGTACCACATCTCAGCTGCCAACATCTCTTGAATTGAATTCCAACCAAACCATCAATCTATCATACATCAAACTCGACAAAAGGAAGATCCAGCTGAATTTGATCCTACTACTAGTATTGGTGCTAGAGAATATCCGGTGAAAACCATGTACTCCATTGACATCACAAATAGAAGTTTATCCTGGACAAAAGGAAGTTTCAATAATTTCTGAAAATAATAGAGTATGTTGAAGAGATGGCTCTCTGTTGACATATAAAATTCGAAGTTCAAACACAAATTAATTTATGAGGTATGGAAAAAAAATTACAAATTCGGCAATGAGTAGTACTAGTGCCAAACAGTAAAAGTCGCTATCTATCCCCGAATTGCTTTTCTTTTTTAGTACCTCATAATTGATTTTGTGTCTAAAGTTGAATTTCACATGCTAATAATAGAACATCACCCTCTTAATATACTGTATTGTTTTTTTGACAATTTTTGAAAATTTTCAAACCCAGTTCCCACTTCCCACCTAGTTTTCATTGTAACTTGGTTTCCACCGAATACTTTCTCGGTGCTTGAAGTTCAGTAATACGCTGTATCCCTGAACTTCACCAGTGAATCGCCTAAGGCTGGTCACAATGGGCAAGAACATAAGCTAGTAACTTCACACTTTCCTAGACTATGTTACTACCTCCATAGTGGGTAGGAACATCTATGTCCTGTCATGCAACGATGTATTTATTAGGTTATAGACTCATTGTTTCTTGAAGTGTGTGATGTTTCGGTAACTTAGCTAGTTACCACAAGCACCTCTCTCTTCATTAAATACGTGCCACATAAGCAAAGTTGTATTGGAGTGTGTGATGTTACTCCTAAGTTCCTCCCCACTGTGACCAGCCTAAGCTAGCCATGCGTGCGTTCATTTGACAACAGTGAACCCAAGTAGGTAGAAGAGCGAACACTCGCACTGAAGACGACCCAACACTCGGACTGAAGACGATCATTTAAGGATGCGTGTGCGCTCGCAGTCAGCATAAATGTTTTACGGATCGCCGTCATTGCCGGTGGTGCATTGTGAATTTATGATCAGCTTTGCCATGTGGATGGAGTAGGGCCACCGTGTCTCGACTTATGTGGCCAAGTCGCCCGTCTAGTCCCGGTCCCAAGCTTGCTTCCTTGGCCTGTATTAAACTTGAATTTTTTTCTGCACAGTATACTGGTAACTGATTTCAGCTCCAAGTTGTAAAAATGACAGCGCGACTGACTGAGCTTCGCAGGTCACAAAGTTCAAGTGTGGAGCGATGGCGCTCGGGTTCAGCTGGGCGCACCTCATCGGCGACGTGGCCACGGCGACGACCTGCTTCAATCACTGGGCAAAGATACTGGGCGGCAAGACGCCAGACGCCGTCACCGTGAACCCCAGGAACGAGCCGCAAGACCGCGCGCCTGCCGACGCCGCCGTGCCGCGCTCCGTGAAGTCGGTCGGGCCCATCGAGGACTACTGGTTTGTCCCCGCCGGCGTCGACATGGCGGGCTACTCCTTCCACGTCACCGAGCCGATGCTCACGAGGCTGCAGCAGCAGGAGCCAGCGGCTGCCGGCGGCGCCTTCGAGCTCATCTCGGCGCTCCTGTGGCAGACGGTGGCGAAGATCAGGGCCGCCAAGGAGGTGAAGACGGTGACGGTGGTGAGGAACGACATGTCGGCCAGGAGCGGCAACTCCCTGGCCAACGAGCAGAGGGTCGGGTACGTGGAGGCGGGCTCCCCGCCGGCCAAGACCGACGTGTCCGAGCTGGCGGCGCTGCTGGCCAAGAACGTCGTCGATGAGACCGCGGCGGTGGTCGCGTTCCCGGGGGACGTGATCATCTACGGCGCCAACCTAACGTTCGTGGACATGGAGCAGGTGGACCTGTACGGGCTGGAGATCAAGGGGCAGAGGCCCGCGCACGTGGAGTACGGCTTGGACGGCGTCGGCGAGGAGGGCGCCGTGCTGGTGCAGCCGGACGCCGACGGGCGCGGCCGCGTCGTCACGGCGGTGCTCCCCAAGGACGAGGTGGAGGCCCTCCGCGCCGCGCTCGGGAGCACGCTCCTGCAGCCGGCTCCCTGAAACTTCAGTTGGGTGGTTTTCAGTTGGTTACGTTTGATTGCTTTCGAGAGTGATTTGCTGGGGTTATTTCAGTAATCGATGCGGGTGTGGGGTGACTGTGTGTGTGTGTGGTACGAATGTACGATGTTACGAAATAACTTACGCAAAATGTACCCAGGATTGCAATAATTTATCAAACTAGTTTAGAGGACTGGCTTGGAGGTAAACCTCGAACTGCTTGGTCTATGGGTGTTTGATTTGATACGCATAAGCCTCTAACAACTACTCCTTCCATCTCATAATGCAAGACGCTTTTTGACACTATACTATTGTGAAAAAATGTCTTACATTATGAGACGTAAAGAATATGTTATTATTATTCGGTTTTTAAGGAGTAAGCCAGACATAGTCAATCTATTTGTAGATGACTATGCTAACTACGTTGGCCGAATCCATTTGTAGCTAGACAAATAACAACGTGAAAATAAAAAAACTACATGAATTTCGCAAAACGCTGCGAATTTTAACAGTGTGGTCAATTTACAAAAATATTGGGTGTCTTGCAAAATAATATAGTCTGTTTTGTTAATTTGAAAAATATTGGAAATTAAAAATTCAAAAATTCATGTCGAACATTTGTTCATTTGTTTTTGGTTATTTCTATATTTTCATTATTTTTAAAATACATGCCGATTTATTTAATAAATGCTGTACATTTTCGCATACACTCTGCACTTTGTTTTTATAATCATTGAACATTTTTCAAATATGTGATGAACATGTTTTTATATACATGTCCCAACATTTTTTTGAATACAGAAATACACGTTGATTTTTTTTTGAACACATGATGATATTTTTAAAACAGATGTTCACCATTTTTTTGAATACACATTGTATATAGTTCCTATACACATTGTACATTGTCCACATACACATTGAACCTTTCTGGGTACACATTGAACATTATTCATATGCATGATGATTTGTTTTAAATGCATGTTTGAGCATTTTTTTTCCAAATACTTGTTAAACATTTTTTGAATACACGTTGAACATTTTCCATTGGATGTGAAACAATTTCCCGATACACCTTGAACATTTTGTTAAATACAAGGTGAACATTTTTTAATATATTTGATCATTTTTTCGTATATTCATTGTATATTCTTGTATACACGCTGATATTTTTATACATTTTGAACATTTTCAAATACATAATGAAAATGTCTTCAAAATACATATTTGAATTTTAAAATACATGTTTAACATTTATAAAATCCGTGATGAACATTTCTTGAATAGAGGTTGATGTTTTCTTAGTGCAAGTGAAACTTTATATTGAATTGTACATACATTTTTTAAATCTCGCGTGTCCAATATTTTTTAATGCATAATGGAAGATTTTAAAAATTGAAGTGAATTAATTAATTCAACGATCTGTATTTAGAATATTTAAAATGTATACAAACCAAAAACAAGAACGAACAATGTAAAAACCAAATGAAATGGACGAACCAAGAAAAAAAACCCGGAACGCTAGTCGGCCTGCCACTAGCTCGTGCCATAAACACAATGCTAGGTCGGTATAGCTTTTTGTTTTAGCACTGCAAACACTCTTTGTATTAACTTAAAATGTTTACAGGGATACATGAAATCTCTGGGCTAGAGTTAAGCTAGAGATGACGGCCAAAAGTAATGGTCGTGGCAGCTCTTGCCAAGTTATGTGCCTCTACATTCAGACTCCTCTTCTCGTGGACAACCTGTACTGAACTGAAGTTTTTAAACCTCCTTTTAGCCTCCTCGTTGATCGCTGCAGAACTACCCTTATACTCCTCTTTCAGGAGATTTACCGTGGCTGAAAAATCAGTCGCTATCATTTTATTGCATGCTAGGTCCATAGCTAGTGACAAAGCTTCAAGAATTTCTGGCACCACCATGTCTGATATTGTCACCGCTGAAGCTCCTAGGTACTGTCCCGAACTATCACGGCAGAGGGCAGACCGCAACCACAGCCGATTTGTCTCCATGTCGTCCCACTGCAGCATCTACATGAATTTTGACTGTACCCGACGGTGGAGCCTTCCACTTCTCTTCTGATTACGGCACTTGCACCTTCACTTTTGATACTGTAGTTCAGATAGTTCTGCTAGATAGCTCGTAATAATGGGCCGGCCCATTAGCTGCATCGCTTGACAACTTCGCTCACACCGCGTTCTGTCGCTTCCCTCGATGATTCAGTCCGGTTTTCTTCTCTTTTGTTTTCGTGTAATTATGTTATATTTTCCTTCGGTTTTCTTTATTGGTCTTGAATTTCTTTTTTTTTTGCGAGTTTGAATTTCTTTTTTTCGTCCTTATGTTTTCGGGTTTCTTTATTTTTGCAATGGTTTTCTTCGGTATTTCATTTTTCTTCTTTATAATTTACTTTTCTTAGTTTATTTCTTCGTTTTTTTGCTTCTTAATTTATCTTTTGATTTCATTGTCAGTTTATTTTGCCAACGCATGTCTACCTTTTCATACAAGTTGTACATTTTTTGTATGGATGCAAAACATTTTTAGACTCATTTAAAAAAATTCAAATACATGTTTAACATTTTTACCAATACATGTTTTCAATTTTTTTCAAATAAGTGTTAATTTTTTTCAGTTCATGTTAAACATTTTTTTGAATGATAGGAAACTTTTTTTGAAAATGTCATGAATACATTTTTGAAACTTTGTGGATATTTTCTAAAATGTGACATACATTTTTAAATTTAAAAGCATATTTTGTGAAGTACACAAATATTTATTTACATTGTATAAACTTTTTTTAATGTTACATACATTTTTTTTCAAATGTGTGACATTTTTTAATTCTTACAAACCTTTTTAATACAGATTATTAACATTTTTGGTACACACAATTTTTTTGAAACAGAGGCAAAAGCTTTGCCTCATCTCAATAATAATGAAGAAAAGAATTGCCCGGTTAATTATGGAAAACCGGGTGAAAACTGCTACATCCCATGAAGGGGCAACATTGGCCAACCTGGCTATCCACACAAGACTCACACGTGCCACCGAGAGAGGCGCACCATCAAGGTGGACTAAAGGTGTCATCGCCATCACTACCATTAGGGGGGATTTACTATAGCTTGACACCGGGGATGTTACAACTCGCAATTGGGCTCGTAGTTTCGTAGTTGTCCAAATTGCAAGTCCATCATCGATTTGCAAATGGGTTTGTATTTGTCCTAGTTGCAAGTATACCGTCGACTCGCAAGTGGGTTTGTGTTTTCCTTTTCATCCAGTGGCGAGTTCATGCTCTACTCGTAACTTGGCTTGTAGTTTGTTATTGTCCCAATTGCAAATCCATCCTCGACTCGCAAATGGTAGCATAATTTTGTGTAGTTGTCACATAATTTTGTGTAGTTGTCCCAGTTGCAGGTCTGCCATTGACTCGCAACTAGGACCGTAGTCTGTTTCATCGCAGTTGAAATTCCATCCTTGGCTCGCAACTTGGCTCATAATTTCATAGTTTTTCTAGTTACAAGTCCAACCGCGAATCGCCACTGGCATATGTCTTTGCTTTTCATCCTAGTTGCAAGTCCACACTTGACTCGCAACATGGCTCTTAGTTTGTTATAAGTCCCAGTTGCAAGTACACCCTTGACTTGCAACTAGTATCATAGTTTTGTGTAGTTGTCTCAGTTGCAAGTACACTCTCAACTTGTAACTAGGCCCATAGTTTGTTCTTCATCCTATTTGGAAGTCCACCCTCGACTCACAACTAGAAATATAGTTCGTTTCCATCCTAGTTGCAAGTCCAACCTCGGCTTGCAACTAGGCTCGTAATTGTCTGGCTTGCAACTAGGCTCGTAATTGTCCCAATTGCAAGTCCATCCTTGAATCACAACTAGTCTCGTATGTTGTTCCACTTGCAAGTCCACGCTTGTCTTGCAACTCGGCTCATAGTTTTGTTATTCTGCAAGTTCATCCTCCGACTCGCAAATGGGCCATTTGTTCTCATCCTAGTTGGAAGTCCACCCTTGACTCGCAATTTGTACCGTAGTTTTGTGTAGTTATCTCAATTGCATGTCCACCATCCACTCGCAACTATGCACATAGTTTGTTTTTCATGCCAATTGCAAGTCCACCCTAAACTCGCAACTAGGATTGTAATTTGTAATCATCCTAGTTGCAATTCCGCCCTAACTCACAACTAGACTCTTAGTTGCCCCGGTTGCAAGTTCTCCCTCGAATCGCAAATGGTCTCGTAGTTTTCTGTAGTTGTCCTAGTTGCAAGTCCACCCGCGACTCACAACTCGGCCCATAGTTTTGTTTTTGTTCCAGTTGCAAGTCCACCCTCGACTCACAAATGGTCTTGAAGTTATTTTTGTCACCTCAGTTTGCAAGTCCACCCTGGGCTTACAACTAGCACCGACCTTTTTTTGTTCTCCACCCCTAGTTGCAAGTCCACTCTCTACTTGCAATCAGGCTTTTTTTAACCTTTTTTATTTGTTGCCTTACTCAAGCCCACCCTTTTTTTATGAGTAGGTCATCCCTTTTTATTCTTCGCCCTAGTTGTATGTTCATCACCGACTTACAATTGTCTCTAAGTTTATTTTGTTGCAGTTACTACTTCACATCAACCTGCAACTCGGGTCAGCTACCAATGTTTTATCCCAGGTACAATTCTACCTTTAATACGCAAAATGTAAGCCCCGAACCTGATAGCTACTAGTCCACTTTTTCCCCCTTATTAACTCCTCAACAGTTTTTATTTTCTATTTTTTGGGCCCAACCCAATTTTTTTAAATGTCTCCGTTGCAAGCCCATTTTGACCCTTTTTTGAATTCTTTTCGAAAAATATGTAACTGAGTCAGAGGGAACCAAGTTTTCATGTTTTTTTTGAAAAACCATCATTCATATGATTTTTAGTTCCCAACCCATTGAGTTAGTTCCTCACCTTTTTTCAAATATCATAGTTGTACAGAAATGATACACACCCTTTTGAGTCATATTCTTTTATATACAAGACTAATTTTTACCAATTCAAAAAATCTTCTTGTTTTCAAAAAAAGTTCATACATTTTTAAATATGTTCTCTTTAAAAAATTGTGTTCACCAATACAAAATATATTTGTGTTTTAAAAATTCTTAAGAATTTCAAAATACGTCATCATTTTCATGTTTTATTTGAAAATTCAAAAATGTTCAGAAATTTTAGAATTTCTTCACAGTTTTTAAAAATGCTAGAATTTTTTAAAATGTTCATAATTTTGGAAAATTGTTCACATTTTTTCTTGCAATAGTCAGTTACCCGCTGCCATTAGTTCTTTAGATCTCGTGCTACTCATTTGTCAAGACAACTTGTCAGTTCCAGTGGCTAGCAAGATGTATGCTCCAACATGAGGTATGAAGTTTGAATCGTAGTACCCATGGCACATTCTTTTTTGAGCGCGACCACTCGCTGTTAGTTTGACACCAATGGGCCAGGCCAGGCGGAGAAGCTCCCGTCGTTCTGGGTTGGGTGTCGTGGGCGACAAACAGACAACGAGAAAACGAGACAAAACAAACAAACGTTGCAACGGTGGGGATTTGTTTATCTGCTCATGTGGCCACATGGCATATATGATACACAACCCAAACTATTCCAAAAATGTTTATCTACTGATGTGAGATGATATAATACTTAAATATTTTCATTTTCAAATTTTGTGCGGACTTTCAAAAGATGTTTCTGTTTGAAAAATGTTCGTGTTTATTCAAAGATTGAAAAAAGGTTTTGCATTTTCAAAAATTCTTCAAGTTCTTATTTTTTTTTTCATTTTTTGGAAGGTGCGCATTAAAAAAATTCTCACTGTTTTAAAAGAAAAATTGTGTTTTGAAGTTTGAAATAAAAACTCAGGTCAGTCGTTGCTGATGAGTTAACTACGCTTCGAAGCTACTCACTCCATCCCAAAATAAGTGTCTTAAGTTTAGTACTTTGGACTAGAGTAGACACTTATTTTGGGACGGAGGGAATTCTCTATAACACTAAGCTCCCTAGTTTTGAAGAACCCACATTCAATTGAGATCTTTAATTAAAATTGGTTCACCCAATTTTGAACGGGTCAATAATTTCTCGATGCTCTCTTATTCAATTCTTTTATACCATACGCTATGCTTTTTAATATTTAAGGCCTCACAATTAATTGAGGTATTCAATTTAGAATTGTGTCATTCGATTTTGATCGGGTCAATAATTTCTCAACATCTCTCATTCAATTCTTTTAATTTACCATGCTCCCTAATTTTGAAGCTCTTTCATTCAATTGAGATATTCAATTTTGGATTTGGTTTACAATTTTGATCGAACCAACAAATTTTCAAATCAATCAGCAGCAACCTGAAGGAAATATGCTCTAGAGGCAATAATAAAGTTGTTATTTTATATTTTTTTATATCATGATAAATGTCTATTATTCATGCTAGAAATGTATTAACCGGAAACTTGATACATGTGTCGATACATAGACAAAACATTGTGTCACTAGTATGCCTCTACTTGACTAGCTCGTTAATCAAAGATGGTTAAGTTTCCTAGCCATAGACATGTGTTGTCATTTGATGGACAGGATCACATCATTAGGAGAATGATGTGATGGACAAGACCCATCTATTAGCTTAGCATAATGATCGTTCAATTTTATTGCTACTGCTTTCTTCATATCAAATACATATTCCTCCGACTATGAGATTATACAACTCCCGGATACTGGAGGAATGCCTTGTGTGCTATCAAACGTCACAACATAACTGGGTGATTATAAAGATGTTGTACAGGTATCTCCGAAGGTGTTTGTTGGGTTGGTATAGATCGAGTTTAGGATTTGTCACTCCGAGTATCGAAGAGGTATCTCTTGGCCCTCTCGGTAATGCACATCATAAGAAGCCTTGCAAGCAATATGACCAATGAGTTAGTTGCGGGATGATGCATTACCGAACGAGTAAAGATAATTGCTGGTAACGAGATTGAACTAGGTATTAAGATACCGACGATCAAATCTCGGGCAAGTAACATACCGATGACAAAGGGAATAACGTATGTTGTCATAACGGTTCGACCGATAAAGATCTTCATAGAATATGTGGGAGCCAATATGAGCATCCAGGTTCCACTATTGGTTATTGACCGGAGAGGTGTCTCAGTCATGTTTACATAGTTCTCGAACCTGTAGGGTCCGCACGCTTAACGTTTGATGACGATTTGTATTATATGAGTTATGTGATTTGGTGACCGGATGTTGTTCGGAGTCTTGGATGAGACCACGAACATGACGATAAGTTTCGAAATGGTCAAGAGGTAAAGATTCATATATAGGACGACAATATTCGGTCATTGGAAGTGTTCTGGGGGTACCGGGTACATATCGGGTCACCGAAAGGGGTTCCGGGCAACCCCTAGCAAACTGCATGGGCCTAATGGGCCAAGAGGGGGACAGAACAGCCCCTAAGGGGCTGGTGCGCCCCATGTAGGCTGAATTGGGGGGAAAGGAAAGGGGGGGAAGATAGAAGGAAGGCGAGGGATTCGGCCTCCCCCTCCTCCTTCCTTCCCCCTCCGACACTTATGGAAGGGGGGAGGCCGACTTGTGGGAGGCGCCCAAGTAGGAGTACGCCTACTTGGGGCGCCCCTTGCTGCCCCTCTCCCTCTCCCACCTATATATATGTGGGGGGGGGGTGAAGGAAATGTGACCTAGAGGTAATAATAAAATTGTTATTTTATATTTCCTCATATCATGATAAATGATTATTATTCATGCTAGAATTGTATTAACGGGAAACTTGATACATGTGTGAATACATAGACAAAACACCGTGTCCCTAGTATGCCTCTACTAGACTAGCTCGTTGATCAAAGAGGTTAAGTTTCCTAGCCATGGACATGAGTTGTCATTTGATGAAAGGGATCGCATCATTAGTGGAATGATGTGATGGACAAGACCCATCCGTTAGCTTAGCATAATGATCATTCAGTTTTATTGCTACTACTTTCTTCATGTCAAATACATATTCCTTAGACTATGAGATTATGCAACTCCCGGACACCGGAGGAATACCTTGTGTGCTATCAAACGTCACAACATAACTGGGTGATTATAAAGATGCTCTACATATCTCCAAAGGTGTTTGTTGGGTTGGCATAGATCGAGACTAGGATTTGTCACTCCAAGTATTAGAGAGGTATCTCTGGGCCCTCTCGGTAATGCACATCATATGAAGCCTTGTAAGCAATGTGACTAATGAGTTAGTTGTGGGATGATGCATTATGGTACGAGCAAAGAGACTTGCCGGTAACGAGATCGAACTAGGTATGAAGATACCGATGATCGAATCTCGGGCAAGTAACATACCGATGACAAAGGGGATAAATAACGTATGTTGACATTGCGATTCAACCGATAAAGATCTTTGTATAATACGTGGGAACCAATATGAGCATCCATGTTCTGCTATTGGTTATTGACCGAAGAGGTGTCTCGGTCATGTCTACATAGTTCTCGAACCCGTAGGGTCCGCGCGGTTAACGTTCAATGACTATATGTATTATATGAGTTATGTGTTTTGGTGACTGAAGTTTTTTTGGAGTCCCGGATGAGATCACGGACATGACAAGGAGTCTCTAAATGGTCTAGAGGTAAAGATTGATATATTGGAAGGTGGTATTCGGATACTGGAATGGTTCTGGAGTGTTTTGGGTATTTTTCGGAGCACCGAGGGGTTACTGGAACCGCCCGGGGAAGTAATGGGACATATGGGCCTTAGGGGAGAGGCAAGGTAACCCACAAGGAGGTGGCACGTGCCCCCCCATGGGGAGTCCAAATTGGACAAGGGGAGGGGGCGCGACCCCCCTTTCCTTCTCCCTTTCCCTCTCCTTTCCCTTTC
>NC_041383.1:651825588-651836644 GCF_002162155.2 Triticum dicoccoides | reverse complement strand
CGGTGTCAAAACCGGCGGATCTCGGGTAGGGGGTCCCGAACTGTGCGTCTAAGACTAATGGTAATAGGAGGCGGGGGACACAATGTTTACCCAGCTTTGGGACCTCTCTATGGAGGTAATACCCTACTTCCTGCTTGATTGATCTTCATGAATATGAGTATTACAAGAGTTGATCTACCACGAGATCGTAATGGCTAAATCCTAGAAGCTAGCCTACGAGGTTATGATTGTTGTGGCTACGGGCTAAACCCTCCGGTTTATATTGACACTGGAGGGGGCTAGGGTTACACAGAGTCGGTTACAGAGAAATGAATCTACATATCTAAATTGCCAAGCTTGCCATCCACGCAAAAGGAGAGTCCCATCCGGACACGAGACGAAGTCTTGTATCTTGTATCTTCATAGTCCTACAGTCCGGCCAAAGTATATAGTCCGGTTGTCCGAGGACCCCTTAATCCAGGACTCCCTCAGTAGCCCCTGAACCATGCTTCAATGACGATGAGTCCGACGCGTAGATTGTCTTTGACATTGCAAGGCGGGTTCCTTCTTTGACTACTTCAAAGTAGATTTTGAACACAAAAATCGTGTCCGGCTCTGCAAAACAAATTCAACCGTAGAGAGTATAACATTCCATGAAATCCAATCCACTAATGATAACCCACAAGTGTTGGGGATCGCAACAGCTTTCGAGGGTAGAGTATTCAACCCAAATTTATTGATTCGACACAAGGGGAGCCAAAGAATATTCTTAAGTATTAGCAGTTGAGTTGTCATTTCAACCACACCTGGATAACTTAGTATGTGCAGCAAAGTATTTAGTAGCAAAGTAATATGATAGTAATGGTAACAGTGGCAAAGGTAAAGATAACAGTATTGTAGTGAATGTAACAGTAGCAACGGAAAAGTAAATAAGCAAAACACAAGATGTGAAAAGCTCGTAGGCATTGGATCAGTGATGGATAATTATGTCGGATGCGATTCCTCATGTAATAGCTATAACATAGGGTAACACAGAACTAGCTCCAGTTCATCAATGTAATGTAGGCATGTATTCCGAATATAGTCATACGTGCTTATGGAAAAGAACTTGCATGCCATCTTTTGTCCTACCCTCCCATGGCAGCGGGGTCCTAGTGGAAACTAAGGGATATTAAGGCCTCCTTTTAATAGAGTACCGGACCAAAGCATTAACACATAGTGAATACATGAACTCCTCAAACCACGGTCATCACCGAGAAGTATCCCGATTATTATCACTTCGGGGTTGTCGGATCATAACACATAATAGGTGACTATAGACTTGCAAGATAGGATCAAGAACTCACATATATTCATGAAAACATAATAGGTTCAGATCTGAAATCATGGCACTCGGGCCCTAGTGACAGGCATTAACAATAGCAAAGTCATAGCAACATTAATCTCAGAACATAGTGGATACTAGGGATCAAACCCTAACAAAAGTAACTCGATTACATGGTAAATCTCATCCAACCCATCACCGTCCAGCAAGCCTATGATGAAATTACTCACGCATGGCGGTGAGCATCATGAAATTGGTGATGGAGGATGGTTGATGATGACAACGGCGATGAATCCTCCTCTCTGGAGCCCTGAACGGACTCCAGATCAGCCCTCCCAAGAGAGATTAGGGCTTGGCGGCGGCTCCGTATTGTAAAACGCGATGAAACTTCATCTCTGATTTTTTCCTCCACAAAACGGAATATATAGAGTTGGAGTTGAGGTCGGTGGAGCTCCAGGGGGCCCACAAGATAGGGGGTCGCGCCCAAGGGGGAGGGTGCGCCCCCACCCTCGTGGACAGGGTGTGGCCCCCCTGGTCTTCATCTTTTGCTAGTATTTTTTATATCTTCCAAAACTTATCTCCGTGGATTTTCAGGTCATTCCGAGAAGTTTTTTTTCTGTACAATAAACAACATCATGGAAGTTCTGCTGAAAACAGCGTCAGTCCGGTTAGTTTCATTCAAATCATGCAAGTTAGAGTTCAAAACAAGGGCAAAAGTGTTTTGGAAAAGTAGATACGTTGGAGACGTATTTCCCCCAAGCTTAAACCTTTGCTTGTCCTCAAGCAATCCAGTTGATAAACTGAAAGTAATAAAGAAAAACTTTTACAAACTCTATTTGCTCTTGTTGTTGTAAATATGTAAATCTAGCATTCAAGTTTCAGCAAGTATTATGAACTAACCATACTCACAATAACACTTAGGTCTCACAGTTACTCATATCAATGGCATAATCAGCTAGCGAGCCATAATAATAAAACTCGAATGACAACAATTTCTCAAAACAATCATAATATGATATAACAAGATGGTATCTCACTAGCCCTTTCTCAGACCGCAAAACATAAATGCAGAGCACCTTTAAAGATTAAGGACTGACTAAACATTCTAATTCATGGTAAAAGAGATCCAGTCAAGTCATACCCAATATAAACTGTCGTGGGAACGATTCCGACAATAAGATAGGGGTAGGATAAAGGAGCATGATCTATCGAGATGCAAATGGGTGACACGGTAACCTTGTGGTCGTGGGTTCGGGCCCCACGGTGGGCGCTAACTGTCGTGGGAATGATTCCGACAAGAATAAAGTATAGGGTAACAGAGCATGATCTATCGAGATGCATATGGGTGACACGGTGGTTTTAGCGAGTTCGGGCCTCTCACGGTGGAGATAACAACCCTACGTCTCGTGCTCCGGAGAGGCTTTATTTTATCTGAGTATATATCCGGAGATTACAATATGTGTGTCTGTGAGAGAGGAACGGATCCCCATGCCTGAGCTATGTCCTGAGACTAATTGTGAGAAAGAGAAAGAGGTAGAAGAAAAGAGCCCCCCTAGTCTAGTGGTGGGGGTGGCTTATATAGAGTGCGCCACCCCCACCTCCTATGTTACAAAGTGGAGCATCAATGCCATAATACCTGCACACTACAAAACCGTCATGCTGACTATTGGTCTTCGCATATCTGAGTGAGTTACACGACCGAGTGGAATGAGCTCGTCGAGTGGAGTGCCGTGCTCCGAGTGGTTGTTGCCGTCTGAGTGACTTTTAAGTTGCGGTACATCTGGACGGCGATCTGGCCCAGGGGCCCAGTACAAAGTGTATGGTGTCCATGGGTGGGGTCTTTAGGTCAGGCCTGTTACCCTACCCCCAATACATGTCCTCGTCATTAGCCCCCGAATCGGTCGAGGTTGAGCGGGTCGAGTCGAGGTGAATTCCCAGATGAGTCGAGTGCTACAGAGGCACTTATGAACTTCCTCTGGTCACCTGGCGGTCTTATCTCCGCGTGTTGCCTTGACGGATTCTAGACTGCATGGTGTCTGAGTGAAATGAGCTCAAACGGGTCCACGGAGGAGCGTTGAACTCGCCTTATAGCAATTTTTTGGAGTGATTTGGAGCTGGTCCTGCATCGAGTAACTGATTACTCGGAATTTCTTCACGCCTGGAACGTGTCTTTTTTTGTTGTTTGGCCATCACTCGGACGGGCGGACCATTCCGAGTGGATACCATTCCAGTTGGGGCAAGCTGAGTGCACCCATTGGGTGTAGTCCCCGAGACTGTCATCGACTGCGGGCAGTCGGCGGGAGTCTTAGAGCCTGTCTTTTTTGTTGTTGTTTGGCCGTCACTCGGACCGAGCGGACCGTTCCGAGTGGATACCAACAGTCGGCGGGAGTATTAGAGCCTGTCTTTTTTGTTGCTATTTGGCCATCACTCGGACCGGGTGGACCGTTCCGAGTGGATATTACTCTAGTGGGGGCACGCTGAGTGCACCCACTGGGTGTAGTCCCCGAGACCGCCGCCGACTGCGGGCAGTCGGCGAGGGTCTGAGAGAACTAAAAATCTTCTTAGCTGGTACTGATCGAACTTGTTCTTCTCTGACTCGGAGGTCGAGTAATTCTGGCGCTGGTTTTCTATCGAGCAAAATGTTTCTTTCCGAGTTCTCTTCCAGTGGGGGCACGTTGAGTGCACCTAGTGGGTGTAGTCCCCGAGCCTCTATCGGACTAGATGAGCCTGGCAGAAGGTTTAAATCTCCTGGTAAACCTCTACAGGCATGGTAAATATCTTTTTAGTTTGAAATTGAGTCAATCGGATGCATCTTCAGGCACTTGACATGGTAAATAAGTTCAGCCTGGAGTTGAGTAAGTCGGACTGATCTTCGTGCACTCGGCACGGTAAATAAATTCAACCTGGAACTCGGTCAAGCAGGTGAATCTTCGTGCTCTCGGCACAGTGAATGAATTCGGCTTTGAAACTGCCGACTGTAGAAAAAAGCCGGACACTCCAAGGAGTAATCGTTCCAGTAGTACTGCTTATATTGACCATTAGATTTTGCGTGAAAGGGGTATTTGCAAGAGTATATTGTATCCATAGAGGAGCTTCGTTTTCACCCTTTTGCATGAAAGGGGTATTTGTCCGAGTGGACGTGCTTCCCGACTGATCGGGGTATGTTGACTGCAAGAAAAAACTTGGTGGCACTCGTATGTCTCCTGAAGGAGATAGACTAGTGGTCTGACATGGACGTGCCATGAAACCCAAGTGACGAGGCTAGTGTGTGGGCTAACTCTCCAGAGAGAGGTGACTCATTATCCCGGGGGAACACCAACACATGCTATCTCTGAGTCCAAGTTTGTGAAACTGATGCGTTGGAGCCTAGGATAGGGCCAAGTGTATCCGTAGAGGAGCGTTGTTTTCACCCTTTTGCAGTCCTAAAGATGACTTTAGGTAATGATTTGGGCGATCATCCGAGTGGACAGTACTACCCTCATAGATTTTTGGCAGACCGGGCATGTATGGTTAGAAAGATATTCCTGATGTGATCAATAGGTTGATCGAATGGACGTAACCCCTGAGGGCGGCATGGCCAACGGCTGTGCGAAGCCCCCGAGTGATGCTCGAAAGAGGTATACTGCTACAGACACTACAAAAAAAATACACTTCCGTGATGATACGTGTTTGTCACAGTAGGTCGCATTTTTTGTCATGCATGTACATCCATGACAAATTTATGACAGAATCAAGATAGTCATACCTATGCTGTCGTAGAAGTGTTCCATGACATTACCAAAATTATCATCATGGAAGTGTCCACTTCCATGACGATAAATCGCGCGTCAGAGAAGTGCTTTCGTCAAGGGTGACCGACACGTGGCATCCACCGTAACGGAACACCGTTAAGCTATCGGGTCGTGTTTTGGATCCGATAACCCATTAACAGCCCCGACCAATGGGGATTTTCCACGTGTAAAATCATCATTGGCTGGAGGAAACACGTGTCGGCTCACCGTTGGGACAGATGTCATCCACTCATTGGACGGAAGACGCCTATGGTACGTCAACATGTGGCACGGCCCAACAGAGGCCCATTCCTGTGAAAAGTCCGGCCCAGTAAAAATTAGCAGGCCAGCCCATATAAGGCCTACTTGTGTCAGGTCCATTTAAGCCCACGACCCATACGAGATGAGCCAATTCGGCCCGTCAACGACCCATTAAAGATTTGACACCATTGCAGCCCATCGTCAGTTCGAGCCCGTTAACAGCCCGCTATATATCTGGGCTCAATATCGGCCCGATGAGATTTCAGCCTGTTAACGACCCGTTTAATGGATGGGCCAATTTTCAGGATGTACATCTTTCGGCCTTTTAGCGACCCATTTAAATGTTGGGCTAGTTTCCGACCCGGTGTGTCTTTTAGCCTATTAACAGCCCATAAATCTGATGGGCCATTTGTTGTCGAACCTGAGTTTCGGCCTTTTAGTGGCCCATTTAAGTGTTGGGCCAATTTTCTGGCCCGGTGTCACTTTCAGCCTGTTGACGACCCATAAATCAGTTGGGCCATTTTTAGTTGGACCTGAGTTTTGGCCTTTTAGCGACCCATTTAAGTGTTGGGCCAATTCCCGGCCCTGTGTGACTTTCGGCCTGTTAACGGACCATAAATGAGTTGGGCCATTTGTAGTTGGACCTTAGTTTTGGCCCTTTAACGGCCCATGCCCTTCATGGTCCAATACCAGCCCGGTTTCTCTTTCGGCCTGCTAAAGGCCCACAACATAGTTGGGCCATTTACAATACGACCTGACTTTCGCCCTCTTAGCGGCCCATGGTCTTCATGGTCCAGTACAAGCCCGTTGTCTCTTTCGGCCTGCTAAAGGCCTACAGTATAGTTGGGCCATATGTAGCCCAAACTTAGTAACGGCCTGTTAATGGCCCGTGAAATAAACTGGGGCCACCTGTTCCCCGCTTCGATGTCGGCCTGTTAACAACCCGGGAGGTAGAGGACCGACCATTAACTTTCGGCCTAGTAACAGCCCATTAACTTAATGGGCCCACTAAAGTTCGTACATGTCTTTAGGCCAAATTAGATAATTTGAGCCCATTACGACGAGCAACTATGCACAGGACCAAAACCAATCACGCAAAGGTATGGCATACAGGGAATAACGTTGCACATCCAGCATATATTACAGGAAATTACATCCACTGGGCAATCAAAGATTGATGCCAGTGCAAATAAATGAGCAGAACCTAACCATCTACAACATCACAATCTGCAACCTCAGCACAGATGACGCCCATAATCATGTGGGCAAGTTCTTTCTGCTTTGCTACACTGTTTGTGAAAACATTGATCAGTTGTTGTGTCGCACGACTCTGCACCTCTGATTCATCCACCATTTCCATCATTGCTTCAGCCATTAATTGGTTCACAAATATACATTTATTCCGTTGCATTCGAGACAGAGGATACTGAACAGATTCAGATGGCGATTTTGGCAGGCTTGTATTATTGATAGTGGAGAGTGTCTCGACCACTACATCATAACATAAATTAGGACGGGAACCAAACAGATTAATCATGAGTTATTGCCATATTACCTGGCCTAGATTTACTGGAAAGAAACAATGGGGTTGCCTTGCTGTTTTCAGAGTTTGTCTTCTTATCAGCAGACTGCACAAAATTAACACACTAGCATTGCTATCATTGGCCAAGTCAGATAATAGGAAAGCAACATTGACACAACGAACGTTTGGGCAAGTAGCCTACACCAAATTAACATAATATGGCACAACTATCATCAGTCAGGTAAGGTAGTACGAAAGCAACATTGACACAATGAATGAATGGGCAACCAGAGAAGCACTACAATTCAGTAATGTGCGTGATATGAGATAGTACATTCATGCAGCTCAGTATGCAAAACTACCAGGTAGTTTTCCTTACAAAAATCAACATTGGCGCCTTTAACATTTTGCTACAACTAATTTTAGATCAGATAAAGGTTAGATTCACGCCGATTAACAAAATACATGTTGATGTAAAAATATAGTGATATACAACAGGTACTTACATCAGCATTGGAGCACAGAGAATTCCCGCAAGATATTTTCCTCGAATACGATCCCAATGGAGGAAGTCTTCTATCATTTAACCTTATTTTCTAAAAGAGAGAATGGGTAAGAAACATGTAGAAAATATGATCAGAATGCTATAAAATTTCATGATGCAAGGATACGCACACACTTCTTAGAATGGAGTTGACATTCTTTTGCTGGACTGGAGCGGACTAGTTCTTTGGCCACTGGAATCTATTTATTATCAGTGGGAGTTGGGTTTCTCTGTGCTGGAGCAGTATCTATGAAAAATGGAGTTGATTTATTATCTCCTGGCGTTTGGATCTTTTGCAAAGACCTGGTTTGTAACCCTTCAGATTCTAACAGAGCCGTCTTCCCCTTGCATGCCTATATAGAAGAATGGTGATTCAGTTATAAAACATGCTACAACAGAGATGGAATAGGTACTGAAGAATAGAAAGGCATGACATATTGACATGTATTCCCTCCATTCGGAAATAAATGGACGGGTCTAGGCGTATTTCAGTTCTAGATACATCCAGTTTTATCCATTTCCGCGACATTTAATTCGGACGGAGGGAGTATGATGTAAGAGCTAGGGATACGACAGGACAACACAGTAAAAAAACACTGAAAAACTAACTGCAGAACCAAAGTATTCAAACCCACTGATATGAGATAGTACACTCATGCAGCTCAGGATGCAAAACTACCAGGCAGTTTTCCTTACAAAAATCAACATTGTGGCCTTTAATCATACATTTTGCTACAACTAAATTTAGATCAAATAAAGGTTGGATTCACGCCGATTAACAAAATACATGCTGATGTAAAAATATAGTGATATACAACAGGTACTTACATCTACATTGGAGCACAGAGAATTCCTGCAAGAATCTTTCCTCACAAACGATACCATTGCAGAAATTCTTCTATCTGTTAAGCTTATTTTCTAAAAGAGAGATGGGTAAGAAACATGTAGAAAATATGATCAGCATGCTATAAAATTTCATGATGCAAGGATACGCACACGCTTCTTAGAATTGAGTTGACATATTTTTGCTCGACTGGAGCGGACTAGTTCTTTGGCCACTGGAATCTGCTTATTATCAGTAGGAGTTGGGTTTCTCTGTGCTGGAGCAGTATCTATAAAAACTGGAGTTGGTTTATTACCTCCTGGCGTTTGGATCTTTTGCAAAGGCCTTGTTTGTAACCCTTCAGATTCTAACATAGTCGTCTTCCCCTTGCATGCCTTGTATAGGAGAATGGTGCTTTAATTATAAAACATGCGACAACAGAGAGATGGAATAGGTACCGAAGAATAGAAAGGCATGACATATTAACATGTATTCCCTCCATCCGGAAAAAATGGATGGGTCTAGGCGTATTTCAATTCTAGATACATCCTTTTTTATCCATTTCGGCAACATGTAATCCGGACGGAGGGAGTATGGTGTAAGAGCTAGGGATACGACAGGACAACACAGCAAAAAAAACTAGTTGAATGTAAAACTATATGCTAGCGGAATACGTACAGAAATAACCAAGGCAACATACACGTGTATGATTGGGAAAATAAGATGGCATTGCAACAGAGCACTAGAACAACACTTCAATGTAAAAAAACATGGTATGGCAGACAGATGAAGTACATACTGATGAATAACAATGCATAAGATATTCAGAAGCATGATGTCCAAATTAAGCAGATGGCATTGCGATAGAGTAGAATGACAGTACTTGAATTTGAAAATATGTTATCATGAATGGAATAGGTACTGAAAAACAGGAAGGCATGGCATATTTACATGCATGACCAGCATGCTAAGCACATGTCATTGCAACAGAGTAGATACACTCCAGGACATTATATGCATGTTGTACCCATATCACAAGCCAAGTTAGAGCAAGGACCTTGTGGGGTGAAGAGGATTCATCATCTTTCTGCAAGTCTTCTGAAGAACTGCCTTTACATGTTCCATCATATTGGGTATCATTGACATCAAGTTTATTGGCCTTTACATTGCTCTGTGAGGTTCTTGTGGATATATCAGTGTGTGCAATTATATCTGACATGCATGGAAGACAACTAGTAGTTAGATTTATGTAAATGAGTGCCTGTAGGAGATGACATAAATAGTAGGACTGGGGTTAACTAGCAGCAACAGGTCTCATAAACTAAAGGGAGAACACAGATGAAAGCTATAGAATATGTATCGTTTGTACTCGAGGTTAACTAGATGGCACACAAAAGTATTAAAGAACAACATAGGTAATACTAGAAGTGGTATACTATAATCACCAGCCTGTGGGATATCATTGGCTGATGGATGATAACTATGGAACAGCGTTACCTAAAGAACAAGTATCTTAGCTGAACTATGGAACAACGTGAACTCCTGAACAAGACCCGTAAGAGATCAGCATGAATATACAGTGAAATGTGATGATCTATTTTCCGTGCTTAGATGAATAACAAAGCCATAAATGTTGCACACAAGTAAGATGAGGGTACAACCTATCTGGCTGCCATCCATAGGAGTGAGCATCATGTGCTGACTTGTCGATGGCCCTGCAGTTGTTGTGGCTGTCCATGTCAGGCACACGCATTCGATGCAGGGGACTGTTGAGTGGGGACTGTAGCTCCCTTCTGGTGTATGCTTCCCTTGTTGGAGCAGCTGCGGTGAGTCGGAAGACGGTGTGTCTGAAGATGCAGATAACGCATAAAGTTAAGAACAACATATCTCTTTGATCTGAAGAAATACACTAAGAGATCAACAACAAGGTACGAGAGTGGTCACACGTCTGTTGACTGAAGACTAAATTGGGGTCACACGATTTTATTTTATTTTGGTACTGTCCGATATACACCGGATGGCTTGATGGCCGTCTTGTGCCTCCCGGCTGACACTGTTCGGAATATTCCCCGAAGAGCCAGCGGCCAACGACAGAGCAGCCTGCCTCCGCCGTCCGTGGCCCCGTCCAAAACCCCGCTCCCCACCCCACCGCACTGCCGTGGTTGCGCCACCCCCGGGCCAATCCACAAAGACTCCCCGTCATCCAGATCCGGCGGCGGCAGTACCTTCAATCCACGCAACTCTAAAAGATAGCCATCTAAGCGCTGCTTCCACGGCGAACTTGCGGCCCCGCACCCTTATGTTAGATGCCAGCCAACCGGCAGCCTAGGAGCTCCGCCGCCTCGAGGGGTGCTGCTTCCCATTGGGAATCGATTGGCCCAGAATAAAAATTCAGACAACTGACGCCTAAATAAAGTGATTTTAGATGAGGGTGCGACCTATCTGGCGGCATGGTGAAGTAGGCAGGTCCAGCTACCGAGTCGGTGAGTCCGGCGCGGTTGCGATGGTGACCGGCAGCAGGGAAAGAGCGATGTCGCGACGGTCGACGGCTACGCGGAAGCAGCGCCAGGACTCTGGACGGATCCGAAGTTGGAGCCGCTCCGGCGCCTGAACAATGGCAGGGGTGAATCGGCTCCGATACGGTTCACGCGGTCGTCGTTGAGGCGGCACTAGCAGCACGGAGTAAGAGGCACACGGCCCAGTGCACGACGACAATTGGACAGTGTCTCCGGCATTAGGGAGGAGGGCGGCTGTGAAATTGGTGCGGTGGGGGGCGCCATGGAGGTGGGGCTGAGGTTTCACGGCTCGGGAGAAGGGAGATTCCCAGGGAGAA
>NC_041383.1:651819390-651825162 GCF_002162155.2 Triticum dicoccoides | reverse complement strand
TAAATGTGAGGGAGAGTTACAGTTCTACCCTTGCCTATAGGCTTCTCGGCTTGGGTCTGTGTACCGAGGGTCGGGGATAGTAGAGTAACTTTGCTTCTCCCCAAATAGTGGGCGGGAGCGATTTCGGGCGAGGAGGGCGTGTTTTGAACTATAGTGGGCGCGAGCGAATTCAGGCGAGGAGAGCGTGTTTGGAAATAGTAGGCGCGAGCTATTTCGGGCGAGGAGAGCGTGTTTTGCCGACCATGGTTTATGAATTATTTGGCACATGTCATTTCGGCCGAGGAGAAGGCGCGCTTGGATGAAGTTACGAACCTACCCTTGATGTACAACAGGCAATTGATGCGTGTCCCACATAGGACGGTAATTTCGTGTCTCCCATTTATTTGCTCGGGCGAATTCCACCGAGCAAAGAGGATGTTTAATGGTTCGTTCAAATTTTGGGAGAACGAGCATCCACGTCTACCTTACCAAGTCGATTCGAATCAAATTTTGAAATATTAGCTTGCCACTTCTTTTTTAGATGGAGAGATGATGCTCGGGAGTAATGTGTTTTTACATGCTCGTTGCTAGCGATTTACTATATGACAAATAGTTGACCCACTCAAAAACGCGAATCAAACCCAAAATGAAATATCTCGATTCAATGAACTACCTCGTTCAGTAGGTCAAAATAGTGAACTAAATCCAAAATTGAACACCTCAATCGAGTAGCATGTTGTACAGTATTATAGTACTCCATGAACATGTTGAAAGTCAAATTAATGAACTTGTTTGATATACGCATATATCTGTTCATGTGTGGAGTGCAGACAACATGGTCTCCAATTTAAATATTTGAATGCAAGTTTATATCAGTCTTTGATGCATAAAACGCGACCTCCCCCTCTCCCGGACTCCTGTTCTCTCTCTCTCTCTCTCACTCTCTCGCCGACAATCTTCAATTATGTCGCACGCATCTGACACAAAAACCTTGTTGGTCCCTCTCCCTTTCTCTCTCTCTCTCTCTCTCTCTCTCTCTCTCTCTCTCTGTGTGTGTGTGTGTGGGGGGGGGTCTTTCTAGTCCACATTCATATATACACAATCTATAGGTCTCTCCCGCACACTATGTATGATACTCTAGCTAGTCCAAGCTAGATATCTTGGGTGCACTCATCGTACGCACACAAATTCCTTGGCTCTTTGCCCGTAACTCTCTCACGCACCACTATGTCGTCTCGGAGCTCTTCCCCCCCTCTCTCAAACTCTCCATCCACCTGGGTCACACATACACATGCATATCTCACTCGCACTCGATAGGCCCATCTAAAACTCTATCTCTCTCCATCGTTCTCTCTCCATCTCACACGCACACACACACAATCTCATGCCCAGCTAGCCAAGTATGATGGTCTCTCACTCAATTGTAGGCACACGTAGTCCCCCATATATGTATATGACTAGCTAATCTTAGTCTCCATCACAAACATGTGCATGTTCTATCTCGATTTCTCTCGGGGCATCTTTCTATCGCGCACGCACTCCCTCAGTCTCCCACCCATATAGTCCCCTCATGATCTCGAGGGGATTTCTCTATCACAAACACACCCTCTCTCCCTCCCCATGCGTCCATGCCATCCATGTGTCCGTCTCGACCTTTTTTCCTTGTTGGCTAGACCTCTATTGGACATGTGCTACAGGGGTGTCTCTCTCCGTTGCAAACAATCACACACTAGCTATCTTCGTGTATCTCCTCGCCTCGCTTTTCCATCTCGGAGATGCATGCGTGATATGTTCGCATAAGAAACGAAAAAACACACACTCTCTCTAATTTATCGTTTGTTGTCACTTTCTCTTTCACACACATACTCTTTTTGCACACTTACTCATTCTCCTTCACACGCACTTGATCTGTCTCGACTGAGGCACTCACCTCCGTCCATAGCACATAGATTTATTGAAAAGTCAAACATCACAAAGTTTGACCATGTACATGGAGAAAAAGAATTACATCTAGTACGACAAACATATACCATTAGATTCACCATGAGATGTAGTTTTTTATGATGTATCTTTGGTATTGTAGATATAAATAACATTTGCGTAAACCTGATCAAAGTTTCCAAAGGTTGACTTCTAAAAAATTTACATGCACTGCATTATCGAGCGAATGGAATATCTCTTTCCCCCTCTCAGCTATCTGACGCACCACTCAGCCTTATCGGGGCTCCTCAATCTCTCTCAAACTTTATTGGTCAGTTTGGTTCATGACCTGACCCTCATGCCTTGATGGTCGGTACTTCCTGGTGTGGACGTGAGATGTAAAATATTTCTGCCTGGCCAGGCTTGTGTGGTGCTGAAGTGTTTGGTTCATGCCTGGGCCAGGCAAAGCATCAATGTCCCATCAATCAATCCATGCATCAATTATTTAATGCTAATATCCATCCATGTTGCTGTTAGCCTCGTGGCCGCACGACCAGGCACGGCCAGGCGTTCGAAATCATTCGCTTGGGCCAGGCTACTTGCAGTGTCTGGAGTTCAGCCAGGCTAATTAAAGTGCAAGGGAAGCCAGCCCAGGCGGGCTTTCTTTTTCATAGGGTAGCAACCAAACAAGCGTGCATGAAATCCAGCCACAACCCCAGGCCACGCAAAAGATGCTCACGACGCAAGCCAAACGGGCCTTATATCTCCCTGGTTCACACATACACATGTCTTGCTCGCGCTATACATATAGACCCATCCAACACTCTCCGCCCTTGTTCTCTCTCCATGTGACACGCACCCCCTAAGTACCATAATCCCTCACTCCATCATAGGCTTTGTTTGGATCCATGGGTTAGAGTTAGTTTGGGTTAGTTTGGAGTCAACTAACCCAAAAAGATCCAAATAGGAGGGTTAGTTTAGGTTAGATGCATCTAACCCATCCAAAAAACTAACCCATCCAAGAGGTGCTTATTTGGGTTAGTTCTTCTCGGGAGCACTAATAAACACTTTTTTCTCTCGCTCTCCGCGCAGCAGATCCCTCCCCACTTCCTCGAAGCTTCTCGTCCTCTCCCTCCCTCCCTCTCGCACCGCCCGTGAAGTTGCCTCGCCGAATCCGTGCTCCATCTAACCCTGCCATCCAAACACCTCTTTACTTAGAGTTAGTTCAGGGCTAGAATCTAACTCTAACCTCTAACTGGGTTAGAGTATCCAAACAGGGCCATAGGCGCAAGCACTCCCCCCTCCTAAGTATGATTATCTCTTACTAGCCATCAGGAACACACGTATTGTCTCCTTCCATCCATACGTCTATCTCGATATCTCTCAGGGCATCTTCTATCACGCACACACCTTGTCACTCGATCTCCCACCCATGTAGTCCCATCACGATCTCCAGGGGATCTCTCTATGACAAACATACACTCTCTCCTCCCCATGTCTGCATTTTCTCCGTACGTCTCTCTCGACCTCTCTCCCTTGTTTGTCAGACCCCTCTTGGCCACGTGCTAGGGGTCTTCCTCTCTTGGTTCCAAACAACCACACACTATGTCCTCACCTTGCCTCAGTTGTCGAAGATGCATGTGTGATATGTTTGCATAAGACACACACGCTTTTTCTCCACTTTTATCGTGTGTTGTCCATGTCTCTTTCACACATGCACACACACTTTTTTCACTCTCTCTCTCTCTCTCTCTCTCTCTCTCTCTCTCTCTCGTCAGGGACTCTGTCACGTCCATAAGCATATGGATGTTTTGAAAAGTCAAACCTCAGAAAAGTTTGACTAGGTATATGTGGAGAAAAACATTTACATCTGGAACGATCATTAGATTCATCACAACATGTACTTACTTCATACTATCATTTATCTTTGGTATTGCCGATATAAGTTATTTCTTTATAAACTTGGTCAAAGTTTCAAAAGTTTGACTTTAAAAAAATGTTGTAACTACATTATCGAACGGAGGGAGTAGCTCTTTCTCTCTCTCTCGCTCTGCTATCTCTCACGGGCCACCCCTCTCACTCGAACTCTCTATACCGACGGATTATACGCTCACTGTGTCAGCGTATAGCTCTGTATATTGTTTAGTTGACCAATCAACCAATCCACATGCTGCGTTGTCAGCTCGTGTTCTGTATCTTGGTGTGCTGGCCCATGTGGCAGTGGGTGAGAATAAGTAAACTAGAGGCCCATCTGACATGCAGTGAAGGAAACAAAGTTGAAACCACTCGGGGTAGCACCCCGCACGCTAGTAAATTGAGGGTGCATTGAGGACAAACTTCTTGCGCGCGAAGGACGCACTCGCGCACAATTCACCACTACGCGGCGGCATGCACAGAAGGACGCACTCGCGCACACCCAGCACACAACACACACCAACACACGTGTAGACCGGCATCACCGCCGGTTGAGATGGACGGCGAGGCAGCCAACAAGCGGAGGCCGCTCGAGCCAAAACCGCATCCGGCGAGCCTGGACTTCATCAGCAGCCTCCCCGACGACATGTTGCTCGTCATCATCGGCCTCCTCCCCACCAAATCCGCCGTGCGGACCGCCCTGCTCTCCCGGCGGTGGCGCCCCCTCTGGCGCTGCGTCCCCCTCAACCTCACCGTCGACAGCTGCCTCTACGACGAGGATTGCAAACGCATGGCCGCAGTCTCCAAGATCCTTTCATTGCACCTTGGGCCAGCCAGACGCCTTGACATCCGCATGTTCAGTACCAACTGCAAGGTCCAACCCAAGTTCGACGAGTGGTTCTTATCCCCTGCCCTAGATCAGCTCGAGGAGCTCAGCTTTGAAGCTGGACGATGTCGCTCTCTGCCGTCGTCCGCGCTCTGCCTCACGCCAACGCTGCGCCGCGCCAGCTTCAGCTCCTGCTATCTTCCCCAGATTAATGCCGCGCCCGCCCTTCTTCTCCCTCAACTCAAGCAGGTCGACCTCTTCGACGTTGTCATCTCGAAGAAGGCTATGGAGCACCTGCTCCGCAGCTGTACTATGCTCGAGTACCTTCTCTTGAGCAGATCCACGGGTTCATTAGCCTCCACATCGCCTCGACGAATCTCCGATGGATTTATGTGTCTTGCTGGCCCCGCAACAAGACATCAATTGGGAAGAGATCACTCCAGCTGTTCCACGTTATGGTCATTGAGAATGCGCCTTTCCTTGAGAGATTGCTTGTATCGGATCTAGAAGGTCCAACAAAAATCAGGGTCATTGACGCGCCTAAATTGACAATGTTGGTGTACTCGTTTGCCAAATTCTCCGAACTCTTTATTGGATCCGTAATCGTTCAGGTACAACACACATCTTCTTCTCCGTCTTCTTGAAATTCACATTTTTAAATTTCTTCTTGATGTATTTACGACCGTCTTCCAAAAAATGATTCCCACAAGCTTGACCCAGTCCATGCGCACAGTCGAAACGGGTGTGGCGTACCGCAAAATGGATGAAACGGACTTGTGTTGGAGTGCTACGGTCGAAACGGGGGTCCTGTTCATCGGGAGGGGTGTGGCGTACCACAAAACGGATGAAACGGACTTGTGTTGGAGCGCTACGGTCGAAACGGGGGGGAGGGGGAGGGGTGTGGCGTACCGCAAAACGGGACTCCATAGGATAATGTTCATCTCCACCGTCGACCTCCTCCAGCCTCCACGGGCTACCGTTGACCTCCTCCAGCCTCCACGGGCTCCTGTTCATCCAGCCTCCACTGCGCGCTACTCCACCGGCTACTGTTCAACCACCCCTCCATGGGCACCCCTCCACCGTCTACTATTCATCCAGCCCTCCACACCATGGGGTCCTGTTCATCCACCCCT
>NC_041383.1:651818032-651818876 GCF_002162155.2 Triticum dicoccoides | reverse complement strand
GCAGCATCGATCGGCTTCAGTTAGCAGCAGTAGCGAAGGAATCGCTCCATCGGGTTCAGTTAACAGCCATCGATCGATCGCTCGGGTTCAGTAACGCGTAGCCTGCAGTGCAATCGCTCGGGTTCAGTTAGAGCCCAACGCCTCGCTTGGCTTCAGTTAGAGCCAACGCCTCGCACACACGCGCGTACGTACGAGAGAAATGCGCATCGCTCCGCCCCCGACCTCCCACTGTAACCGGCAACTCCCCGAAATTTTCCTCCCCCTCGCTTCTACCATGGTTTTTTCCGTCATGGACGGCCCAAAGAATGTCCTGCAGCTGCGTCTCCGGCCCGCCCAGGACAAAAAGCCCATTTTCTGTCATGATTTTTTCTCATAGAAGTAGGAGCCCACCACATCTATGATGATATCGGATTTTGTCACAATTATCATCATAGAAGTGTCATATGTATGACAGAAAAAAATTTCGTTCGGCCCAAAATGTCATGGATGTGTCTTTTTTTGTAGTGAGAGTGTGATATGAGTTTGATCATATGAGAAACTTAGTCGTTCCCGTATTGGGGGTGTAGAGGTAAAGACATGTCCAATTGATGGTGACGCGCGAGGCGTCCGAGGGGCGATGATGTGTACAACCGAGTGACGATGCGCGGGGCAGCCGAGTGGTGAAGACGCGCACATCCGAGTGGTGAAGACATGCACAACCGAGTGGCGCGGTGTGGGACAATTGAGTGAGGATGCGCGAGGTGGCCGAATGTTGAATACGCGCGGGGCAACCGAATCATGATGTGCGAGGTGGCCGAGTGGTGAAGACATGCACAACCGAGTGGCGCGGTGCGGGACGGTCGAG
>NC_041383.1:651816180-651817771 GCF_002162155.2 Triticum dicoccoides | reverse complement strand
AATGTTGAAGACGTGCACAACTGAATGGCGACGCGCGGGGTGACCGAGTCATGATGTGCGAGGTGGCCGAATGATGAAGATGTGCACAACTGAGAGGTGATGCGCGGGGCGGCCGAGTGGTGGAGACGTGCACAACCGAATGGTGCGGTGCAGGACGGCCGAGTGACGATGCGCGAGGTAGTCGAGTGAAGGACTACGTGTCCAGCCAAGTGGTGATGCGCGGGGTGGTCGAGTGACAGATTGCGTATCCAGCCAAGTGGCTGAAATGGTCTTCGAAGGAGTTAGCCAGATGCTTTAGAAGCTAATGTAGCGACGAGGTCGGTGTATTGTGGTTGCGACACAACAAGACCAGCGTGACAACTAAGTCTGAGTAGGAATGAAGATGGCGTACAGAGCGTCTGGGTGATTATAAAACTTGTCAAAGTGGCGGATCAAATGCACTTGTTGAAGTGAAGGATCTAACTGGTGATGAAGTACTCGACCACTCAGGAGAGTGTCATTCCAAGTGAGATGCAGCCCCCGAGTGTGGCGTAGCCCCCGAGCGTACTACATGCTTCGACAATGGACATGTCGGAATACGAGAAATATAGTTTTGAATGGATGATTTGCAATTCATCAAGTCGAACTCGGGTAAAGATGAGGAGAAGCTTCCGAGTGATGCTCGAAAGAGGCAAACTCGCAAAAGAGTGAAGTGTGAAGTTTAATTATAAAAGGGACTTATATGTCTCATGCCCGACGAGGTCTATATCATTGATACGATGAAAAGTATTCCACAGAGGGGTTGGCCGGATGTGTTTGAAGTCAACAGAGCGACAAGGTCGGTGTTGTGGTGCGCTGGGACCAGAATGGTGATCGAGTCCGAGCAGCGATGAAGTTGGCGCATAGGGCCGTCGAGTGATCGCGCAACTTGTGTAAAAAATGGCACAAGCCAACGAAATAATTTCTCGAGGAAATTTGATGTGTGCTGAAATGATTTGTGTGAATAACATCGATAGACACCCGCTGGGAGTGCAAGGGGCTTGCTGGTTAACCAGCAAGAGTCTGAAAGAGCGAAGGATCCGTTCAAACTTGTCGAAGCGACGGATCCGACTGAACTCATTGGAATACTGGCTCAAATAAAACAGAAGTGTAGTGTTTCGACTGAGTTGCAGCCCCGGAGGACCGATGCAGACTCGAAATGAAGAACGACACACGGTGTTCGTGAATGATGTATGCAGAAAAATGGAAGTTGGACTCGGGAGTCACATAACTAGTAGTAAGCAAGTATGTGAAAATAAGCAGCCGAGCGTATAGGTACACTCGGTCGCGTGGCCTCTGAGTGAATGTGATGTGTGAATTATGGGATACTCGGGAAGACAGAAATAATAGAATGTAAAATGACTTAGCTGTCTGAAGGCGCGTGAGTGTCCCAGTGGTGATGAGGCGACCAACCGAGTGGCGACGCGCGGGGCGGCCAAGTGGTGATGAGGTGACCAACCGATGGCGACGCACGGGGCGGCCAAGTGGTTATGAGGTGACCAACCGAGTGGCGACGCGCGGGGCGGCCGAGTGGTGATGAGGTGACCAACCGATGGCGACGCGCGGGGCGGCC
>NC_041383.1:651780995-651815239 GCF_002162155.2 Triticum dicoccoides | reverse complement strand
CGGCCGAGTGGTGATGAGGTGACCAACCGACGGCGACGCGGGGCGGCTGAGTGGTTATGAGGTGACCAACCGAATGGCAACGCGGGGGGTGTTCGGATGGTGATGAGGTGACCAATCGACGACGACGCGCGGGGTGGCCGAATGGTTATGAGGTGACCAACCGAGTGGCGACGCGCGGGGCGTTCGGATGATGTAGACGCGTCCCGCGAAGTGTCGATGCATGGGGCGTTCGAGTGATGAAGATGCGTGCGGCCGAGTGGCGGCATGCAGACGAGCGAGTGATGATGGCTTGTCGAGCAGTTGATTACGGTGTTTCACCGTTTGGGAGCTGAACCGTTCATTGGAACAAAGAAGATGCGGACCGGCCGCCGTAACTGCCGCTGTTGTTGTCGATGATGTTCTGGATGTTAGCCGACCAAGTAGTACCAGGCGAACCGGCCGAGTGAACCCAGGGGCTTCACAGTCGAGTGAGCGCAGTCCAAGTGGACTCCTCATCCGAGTGCACCCGCTGGTCCGAGGGAATTACAACTGTGCTGTGATCTGGTCGGTGTGGAGCTGGCTGGGCAGGCCGACGCAGAGTGCTGGGCTTGGAGGCCTAAGTGAGGTTCGGCATGGATGTGCCCACGAGCGCTATCCCATCTGATGGAGGCGGACGGCTTGATCGCTTGCAGGCAGCCCGGATCCAAAACACGTGGGAGAAGTTGTCCACGTCTAGCGCCGAATTAATCTGCATGCAAGTGGTTTAACGCTAATTAAGTGAGAGTCAAAGCCATTCGTGCATGTAATGGACGTTTCCCATGGCCATTTATCTCCTGCATGCAGGACATAAATGGGAAGGAATTAAGATTAGAAGGAAAGTGGAAGGCAGGGCGCAGAGCTCCCTGATCAGCCATGGCGGCGGCAGTTTTTGGCATGGATCCATCGCGAGGTGAGGCGGCTGAGATGAATCCGAGTGCGGGACGGTGTTCTCCCGCGAGGCTGCATGCAGGCAGAGACCCGGTGGCTCCCGTCATGTTGTGATCGGAGACGTGGGCAGCCCCGGCGTTGGTGGCTTGGTGCTGCGTCCGATCCGTGCATCCACCACCGCGGTCATCGCCGCATGGTTGACGAGGGACACCGCAGAGTGGCGATGCGTGGGCCGCTGAGTGATGAAGACGCGTACAACTGAGAAATGATGCACGGGCAGCTGAGCGATGAAGACGCATCCAGCTGAGAAACGACGCGTCGGCGGCCGAGTGAGCTAGGGTCCATGGCTTAGTAAACTTGAGTCTGCATCCGAGTGGATTCATTTGTGTGAACTCTGGACAAATCGGGTTCGCAGCTGTCTGAGTGGAAGATTCATCGGGTGACCCTGCAAGTTACTAGCAAGCATGGCCAGGAAGTTCAAGGCCTGATGGTCAGTCATACATGCATGCTTGCACGAATTAACTAGGGTCCGTGGCCTAGCAATCAGATAAGTGGCGTTAGTAATCCATCAATTGGCCGCTTAATGAGGCAACTAATTAATTTGACGTTAGAGATCACCACGCCCTTCCGTTGCCTATACTCCGCATTAACCTGCATGCAGATAATCAAGGAGGAGATGGCCCACTCACCTTGCATGGTTAAAGGAGAAAGGAAAACCATGGCCAGCAGCCGGCGACGGAGCGAAGAACCGCTGCACCCGGAGGAGCGACGGGCGGATCCGCGCGTGCGCCACAGCAACCACACTGGAGAGTCTGGCGAGGGAGGAGTGCAGCGCGCCTGCAATGCCGGCGGGAGGTGTGGTTTCGGTGTGGATGGACGTGCCCGAGGTCAGCGAAGCCGGACGGGCGGCGGCTGACTTGGTGGAGGCGTCGGTGGTCGACGATGAAGAAGAAGGGCGACAACAGACTGGCCATGTCAAAAGCTCGGCCTCCATCGCGCTCGTCAGAACGGTGCTTGGTGGCGCGGCCGCGCTGCAGCTGTTGCTCGCGCTCGTGCATGTACATACATAAGAAAAAATAACCATTGTTAGATTAAAGATCGATTGTAAAGAACAAGATAGTATGGAATGGGACTTCCTGATCCCGTTGCACGAAGAGTGTCATGTCTCTCCTGTGGATGGAGTGATGTCCGGAACATCCTAGATCAAACCCTCCACTGATGATTGGATCGATGGACGAAGATCCAAGAAATAAAACCATTTGCATCATGGCTCGATAGACACCATGCCCCATGGTGGACGCCAACTGTCGTGAGAACGATTCCGACAATAAGATAGGGGTAGGGTAAAGGAGCATGATCTATCGAGATGCAAATGGGTGACACGATGGTTTTAACGAGTTCGGGCCTCTCACGGTGGAGATAACAACCCTACGTCTCATGCTCCGGAGAGGCTTTGCTTTATCTGTCATGAACACGGAGTTACATGGTGTATTTGAGAGAGAGGGGGGAGAGCGGATCTCCATGCCTGAGCTATGTCCTGAGACTAATTGTGAGAAAGAGAAAGAGGTGGAAGAAAAGAGCCCCCCTAGTCTAGTGGTGGGGGTGGCTTATATAGAGTGCGCCATCCCCACCTCCTATGTTACAAAGTGGAGCATCAATGCCATAATACCTGCCCACTACAAAACCGTCATGTTGACTATTGGTCTTCGCATATCCGAGTGAGTTACCCGGCCGAGTGGAATGAGCTCGTCGAGTGTAGTGCCGTGCTCCGAGTGGTTGTTGCCGTCTGAGTGACTTTTAAGTTGCGGTACATCTGGACGACGATGTAGCCCAGGGGTCCAGTACAAAGTGTACGGTGTCCATGGGTGGGGTCTTTAGGTCAGGCCTGTTACCCTACCCCCAATACATGTCCTCGTCATAAACCAATAGTAATACATGCAAATAACAGTGTGCTCTCCAGCGAGTGCTTTTTAATAAGAAGGTGATGACTCAACATAAAAGTAAATATATATGCCCTTCACAGAGGGAAGCAGGGATTTGTAGAGGTGCCGGAGCTCGATTTTAAAATAGAGATTGAATAACATTTTGAGCGGCATACTTTCACTGTCAACGCAGCAACTATGAGATGGCTATATCTTCCATACTACATGCATTATATGCAGTTCCCAAACAGAATGGTAAAAGTTTATACTCCCCCACCACCAACGAGCATCAATCCATGGCTTGCTTGAAACAACAAGTGCCTCCAACTAACAACAGCCCTGGGGATCTTTTTTGGATCATGGGACTGGGCATCCCGGTTACCGACCCTTTCTCGTGAATGAGGAGCGGAGTCCACTCCTCTTGAGAATAACCCAAGCATGGAAGATACAGGGAGCCCTAGTTGAAACATGAGCTGCTCGAGCATACAAAACAGGATTTCATTTGAAGGTTTGGAGTTTGGCACATACAAATTTACTTGGAACGGCAGGTAGATACCGCATATAGGAAGGTATGGTGGACTCATATGGAACAACTTTGGGGCTTATGGAGTTTGGATGCACAAGCAGTATTCCCGCTTAGTATAGGTGAAGGCTAGCAAAAGACTGGGAAGCGACCAACTGAGAGAGCGACAACAGTCATAAACATGCATTAAAATTAATTCACACCGAGTACAAGCATGAGTAGGATATAATCTACCATGAACATAAATATCGTGAAGGCTATGTTGATTTATTTCAACTACATGCGTGAACATGTGCCAAGTCGAGTCACTCAATTTATTCAAAGGAGGATACCATCCCATCATACCACATCGTAATCATTTTAATAGCATGTTGGCACGCAAGGTAGACCATTATAAGTCATAGCTAATCAGGCATGGCACAAGCAACTATAATCTCTAAATGTCATTGCAAATATGTTTCCTTCATAACAAGCTGAATCAGGAACGATGAACTCATCATATTTACAAAAACAAGAGAGGTCGAGTTCATACCAGCTTCTCTCATCTCAATCAGTCCATCATATATCATCATTATTGCCTTTCACTTGCACGACCAAACGATGTGTATAATAATAATAGTGCACGTGCATTGGACTAAGCTGGAATCTGCAAGCATTCATTTGAAGAGAGAAGACAAAGTAATATGGGCTCTAAGTTAAATAAACAATCATGCATATGAGAGCCGCTAAACATTTTCAATATGGTCTTCTACTCTCGACCCCCAAAGGAAGGAAAAAAAATAAAACTATTTACACGGGAAAGCTCCCAACAAGTAAAAGAAGAACGAGAAATCTTTTTGGGTTTTCATTTTAATTACTACTACAAGCATGGAAATTAAACTAACTATTTTTTTGGTTTTTCTTAAGGTTTATCAAACACACAAGAAGAAGCTAGAAAAAGAAATTAAACTAACATGGATAATACGATGAAAGAGTTTGAGCACCGACGACTAGAATAGTGTGTGAACATGAATGTAAAGTCGGTGAGAAATACGTACTCCCCCAAGCTTAGGCTTTTGGCCTAAGTTGGTCTAATGCCATGGATAGCCTGACTGACATCCGTAGTTGTAACTGGGGTCGTACTGAGATGCAGCAGCAAATGCCTCCTGAGCTGAGGCATGCTGGCGAGCCGCCTCTGCTCTCCCCTCATGTTCAGCTGCCTCCTCCCTAGTAACAACATATCTTCGTTTTGCCTGGTAATCAAAAAGGAAAGGAGCAGGGAGAGTAACAGGGACAGAGCTACGTCTATCAAAGATTAGTCGATAATGGAGGAACTGTTCATTGCTCAAAAGAAAATGGTGTTTGACCATCGTGCCATAATCTAAATAAGTAGGAGGCAGCACCATATCCCCCTCTCGTGGGGCTATACCAAGATAATTAGCAACACGGGTCGCATAAATACCTCCAAATAAATCTCCAGACATACAATTATTATGCAACCTACGTGCGACTATTGCCCCCAAGTTGTAATCTTTATTACCTAACACATCACTCTTGAGGACACAAAGATCAGGGACACACATATGACATGCTTCATCTTTACCGTTAATGCATCTACCAATGAAGAGAGCAAAATAATGTATAGCAGGAAAATGAATGCTCCCTATGGTAGCTTGTGCTATATCCCTAGATTCTCCCACAGTAATACTAGCAAGAAAGTATCTAAATTCAGATTTGTGGGGATCATTAACATTGCCCCACTGCGGAAGTTTGCAAGCAGTTGTAAAATATTCTAAGTCCATGGTATAAGATTTATCATAAATATCAAACAGGACACTCTGCGAATTATGCGAAGATTTATATTTAAACCTTCTCACAAATGAATCAGTCAATTGATAGTACTGAGGACACTTATCTTGTAAGAAGTCTTCAAGATCGGCATTACGCAGATATGCGTCAAATTCATCCTTAATGCCTGCATTGACCATAAAATCGTCTGATGGCCACTCACAGGCTCGCACTTCTGCGTCCCTTGGTAGTTCATCGTCTTGCTCACGCATAGCAAGCCTGGGTCCTTCATTTATTGATGAAAACCACCTTGACACATTCTCCTAGACATATTTCTTTTTCTGAAAAATTTCTGAAATTTTAGTAACTTCAAAATAAAGTAAATCAAACCGGACAAGATTGATAGCAACTACTCCTACAAGTGCCTAGAGCCTATATCATGCGTTAGAATTACTTGGGACCTCATAAATTTAGCATGTAAGCTCAAGAACAGGGTCACCTATGCAGCAAAAATTTGCAATGAATAAAGCACTAGAACAAAAACTAATTGGACCAATGGAGGAGTCACATAACAAGCCACAATCTCCCAAAGCAGTTTTGTGAAAGGAGCTTTGAGCAAGGAGATCAAAAATCACAACAAAATGAGCTAGAATTCGTGCTTGAGCTGGATGGGGATTTTTTGGGAAGAAGATGGAGTGTGTGGGTGTAGGAATAAGTGGAGGGGGCCACCCTGGGCCCACGAGACAGGGCGGCGCGCCCAGGGGGTGTGAGTGCGCCCTTCACCCTCGTGGCCAGGTGCTTGCCCCTCGTGCAGTGTTTCCACTGCCTAAAATCCTCAAATATTCCATAAAAAATCATACTAAATTTGCAGGGCATTTGGAGCACTTTTATTTTCAGGATATTTTTCATTGCATGGATAATTCAGAAATCAGACAGATAATACTATTTTTTCTTTATTTATTTTAAATAACAGAAAGTAAAAAGAGGATACAGAAGGTTGTGCCTTGTAATTTCATCCATCTCATGATCATCAAAAGGAATCCACTAACAAGGTTGATCAAGTCTTGTTAACGAACTCATTCTGAATAACATGAAACCGGAGAAATTTCAAAGTGACACTAGGTTACCTCAACGGGGATGTGAAAATCCCCAATAATAAGAATATCATACTTTTTCTTTGCAGTAGGAAGAGGAAATTCAAAACCTCCAAATATAATTGATGGAATTTTCCCAATAGAATTTATGCTATGAACTTGAGGTTGTTTCCTCGGAAAATGTACCGTGTGCTCATTTCCATTAACATGAAAGGTGACATTGCCTTTGTTGCAATCAATAACAACACCTGTAGTATTTAAAAAAGGTCTACCAAGGATAATCGACATAATGTCGTCCTTAGGAATATCAAGAATGACAAAGTTTGTTAAGATAGTAACATTCGCAACAACAACAGGCACGTCCTCACAAATGCCGACAGGTATAGCAGTTGATTTGTCAGCCATTTGCAAAGATATCTCAGTAGGTGTCAACTTACTTAATTCAAGTCTACGGTACAAGGAAAGAGGCATAACACTAACACCGGCTCCTAAGTCACATAAGGAAGTTTTAATATAATTTCTTTTGATGGAGCATGGTATAGTGGGTACTCCGGGATCACCAAGTTTCTTAGGTATTCCACCCTTAAAGGTATAGTTGGCAAGCATGGTGGAGATTTCATCTTCAGGTATTTTCCTCTTATTTGTAATGATATCTTTCATGTATTTAGCATAGGGTTTGTTTTAAGCATATCAGTTAAGGGCATGCGTAAGAAAATACGTCTAATCATTTCAGCAAAGCGCTCAAAGTCCTCATAATCCTTTGTCTTGGATGGTTTAGGAGGAAAAGGCATGGGTTTCTGAACCCATGGTTCTCTTTCCTTGGCGTGCTTCCTAGCAACAAAATCTCTCTTATCATAACGTTGATTCTTTGATTGTGGGTTATCAAGATCAACAGCAGATTCAACTTCTATATCATTGTTATTACTAGGTTGAGCGTCAACATGAACATCATTATTAACATTATCACTAGGTTCATGTTCATCACCTGATTGTGTTTCAGCATCAGAAATAGAAGTATCTTTAGGATTCTCAGGTGTTTCCATATTAGGTTCACTAGAAGCATGCAAAGTCCTATCACTTTACTTTTTCTTCTTCTTAGAAGAACTAGGAGCATCTAGATTATTATTCTGAGAATCTTGTTCAATCCTCTTAGGGTGGCCTTCAGGATACAAAGGTTCCTGAGTCATTCTACCAGTTCTAGTAGCCACTCTAATAGCAAAGTCATGTTTATTATTTAATTCATCGAGCAAATCATTTTGAGCTTTAAGTACTTGCTCAGCTTGAGTGGTAACCATAGAAGCATATTTGCTAATGAGTTTAAGTTCACCTTTAACTCTAGCCATATAATCACTCAAGTGTCCGATCTCGAAAGAATTATTCTTTAATTCTCTACCAACATAAGCATTAAAACTTTCTTGTCTAGCCATAAAGTCATCAAATTCATCTAAGCATGGGCTATGAAATTTAGTACAGGGAATTTCAACTTTATCATATCTATACAAAGAATTTACCTTTACTACCTGTGTCGGGTTATCAAGACAATATGTTTCTTCAACAGGCGGTAGATTAAGACCATGTATTTCTTCAATAGGAGGTAAGTTCTTAACATCTTCAGCTTTAATACCTTTTTCTTTCATTGATTTCTTTGCCTCTTGCATATCTTCAGGACTGAGAAATAGAACACCTCTCTTCTTAGGAGTAGGTTTAGGAATAGGCTCAGGAGTTGGCTCAATTGCCTCATGAATTGGCTTAGGAAGAGTCCAATTATTTTCATTAGGCAACATATTATTCAATAGTAATTCAGCTTGGTCGATTGTTCTTTCCCTGAAAACACAACCAACACAACTATCCAAGTAGTCCTTGGAAGCATCGGTTAGTCCATTATAAAAGATATCAAGTATTTCGTTTTTCTTAAGAGGATGATCAGGAAAAGCATTAAGTAATCGGAGAAGCCTCCCCCAAGCTTGTGGGAGACTCTCTTCTTTGATTTGCACAAAATAATATATTTCCCGCAAGGCAACTTGTTTCTTGTGAGCAGGAAAATATTTAGCAGAGAAGTAATAAATCATATCCTGGGGACTACGCACACAACCAGGATCAAGAGAATTAAACCAAGTCTTAGCATCACCCTTTAATGAGAATGGAAATATCTGAAGGATATAATAATAGCGAGACTTCTCATCATTAGTAAACAAGGTGGCTATATCATTTAACTTGGTAAGATGTGCCACAACAGTTTCAGATTCATTGCCATAAAAAGGATCAGATTCAACTAAAGTAATTATCTCAGGATCAACAGAGAATTCATAATCCTTATCAGTAACACAGATAGGTGAAGTAGCAAAAGCAGGGTCAGGTTTCATTCTAGCATTAAGGGATTGCTGCTTCCATTTAGCTAATAACTTCTTAAGATCATATCTATCTTTGCAAGAAAAAATAGCTTTAGCAGCTTCCTCATTCATAACATAACCCTCAAGAACAACGGGTAATTCATAATCAGGGGGAGAACTTTCATCATCACTATCATCAATAATTTCATTCTCTCTAATTTCATTCTCCCTAGCCCTAGTAAGTTGTTCATCAAGAAATTCACCTAATGGCACAGTAGTATCAAACATAGAAGTAGTTTCATCATAAGTATCCTGCATAGCAGAAGTGGCATCATCAATAACATGCGACATATCAGAATTAATAGCAGTAGCTGGTTTAGGTGTTGCAAGCTTACTCATAACAGAAGGAGAATCTAGTGCAGAGCTAGATGGCAGTTCCTTACCTCCCCTCGTAGTTGAGGGATAAATTTTGGTTCTTTGATCTTTCAAGTTCTTCATAGTGATCAGCAGATATAAATCCCAAGTGACTCAAAGAATAGAGCTATGCTCCTCGGCAACGGTGCCAGAAATTAGTCTTGATAACCCACAAGTGTAGGGGATTGCAACAACTTTCGATGGTAGAGTATTCAACCCAAATTTATTGATTCGACACAAGGGGAGCCAAAGAATATTCTTAAGTATTAGCAGTTGAGTTGTCAATTCAACCACACCTGGATAACTTAGTATCTGCAGCAAAGTATTTAGTAGCAAAGTAATATGATAGCAATGGTAACAGTGGCAAAGGTGAAGAGAGCAGTATTGTAGTGATTGTAACGGTAGCAACGGAAAAGTAAATAAGCGAAACACAAGATGTGAAAAGCTCGTAGGCATTGGATCAGTGATGGATAATTATGTCGGATGCGATTCCTCATGTAATAGCTATAACATAGGGTGACACAGAACTAGCTCCAGTTCATCAATGTAATGTAGGCATGTATTCCAAATATAGTCATACGTGCTTATGGAAAAGAACTTGCATGACATCTTTTGTCCTACCCTCACGTGGAAGCGGGGTCCTAGTGGAAACTAAGGGATATTAAGGCCTCCTTTTAATAGAGTAGCGGACCAAAGCATTAACACATAGTGAATACATGAACTCCTCAAACTACGGTCATCACCGAGAAGTATCTCGGTTATTGTCACTTCGGGGTTGTCGGATCATAACACATAATAGGTGACTATAGACTTGCAAGATAGGATCAAGAACTCACATATATTCATGAAAACATAATAGGTTCAGATCTGAAATCATGGCACTCGGGCCCTAGTGACAAGCATTAAGCATAGCAAAGTCATTGCAACATCAATCTCAGAACATAGTGGATACTAGGGATCAAACCCTAACAAAACTAACTCGATTACATGGTAAATCTCATCCAACCCATCACCATCCAGCAAGCCTATGATGGAATTACTCATGCATGACGGTGAGCATCATGAAATTGGTGATGGAGGATGGTTGATGACGACGACGGCGATGAATCCCCCTCTTCGGAGCCCCGAACGGACTCCAGATCAGCCCTCCCAAGAGAGATTAGGGCTTGGCGGCGGCTCCTATCGTAAAACGCGATGAAACTTCCTCTCTGATTTTTCTCTCCATGAAACGGAATATATAGAGTTGGAGTTGAGGTCGACGGAGCTCCAAGGGCCCCATGAGATAGGGGACGCGCCTAGGGGGGAGGGCGCGCCCCCACCCTCATGGACAGGGTGTGGCCCCCCTGGTCTTCATCTTTTGCCAGTATTTTTTATATTTTCCAAAACTTATCTCCGTGGATTTTCAGGTCATTCCGAGAAGTTTTGTTTTCTGCACAATAAACAACATCATGGCAGTTCTGCTGAAAACAGCGTCAGTCCGGGTTAGTTTCATTCAAATCATGCAAGTTAGAGTCCAAAACAAGGGCAAAAGTGTTTGGAAAAGTGGATACGTTGGAGATGTATCAACTAAAAATTTGTGTTGCGTGACATTACGTTATCACCCTACCATTACTCTGAATCGTTTTTCAGCCTGCTACTCCATGTTTCGCGAGGCGGTTTTATTGGCACGTCTTGTCGAAGCAGAGATCGTGTCCCCTTATCATGAGATTCTCATCAACACGGGCGTGGGCTGCCCAACCGTTCTGTTGGTATGATTCCTTGGGATTAGGCATATCTTAAGGCCACGTAGGGGACGTTTCATATTCGTCGCCTCTATAAAGAGGCCAGGACCTGCCCTTTTCTTATCACCCTAATCTCCTCCTCCTCCCCCCTCAAGTTCCAACACCCAAGGTTTTAATCCAGTCGCTTCAATCCTCCGGCCATGTCCGGATCCAGCCTTCAAGGTTGATGGACGACCCCTTCTGTAATAGAGGAAGACATTACGAAGCTTAGGGAGGCAAGATACTTGACTGCGGAAATCCTCCACAGGCTGCCTGCTCAAGGGCAGGTTATTCCTACACCCAGATCCAATGAGAGGGTTGTGTTCGTCTCTCACTTCCTCCGAGGGCTAGGTTTTTCTCTTCATCCCTTTGTTCAAGGGCTAATGTTTTATTACGGGCTAGATTTCCATGACCTAGCTCTGGACTCTTTCCTTCATATCTCGGCATTCATCATCACATGCGAGGATTTCCTCCGTATTTCCCCACACTTCGGCTTATGGCTTAAAACCTTTAATGTGAAACCGAAGATAATCAGCGGGAAGCAAGTGGAGTGCGGAGGTGCTTCAATAAACAACCTTATCCATTTTCCTTGGCCAAAGGGCTCCTTCGCAGAATCTTCTGACCTATGGCAACGGGAGTGGTTTTATATCACTGAACCCCATGGTAAGAAGTGGGCAGCTAGGCCTACGTTTTGCTCCGACCCTCCACCACAGCTCGCATCGTGGATTAACAAGGGGCTGGACTGGGGATCTGTTGATGAAGTGAGGATGCTACAAAGTCGTATTTAGAGCCTTATTGAGAAGTACACCAGTCTCATCAATGTGATCCAAGTAATGCTAATCCACCGGATCCTACCCTGTCAGCGATGCCCTCTTCTCATGTGGGAATTTTATCCAGAAGGTCCACGGACTCTTCAGCACTTCTCCGGCAAGATGCTCAGAGAGATGTGGAGATTGTTCTTCAGCGCACGAAAACAGTGGCCAGATTCTACAAAAGACATTGGTCTTGACTGAAATCATCCAGATTCCCCGGTGAGTACTTAACTTCCGAACACAGTTCGTTAAATTCCTTATAACAAGGTGCTGATAAAACACTTCTCGGCTAGGGCTGGTTAAAGAAGGCAGAGAGAATTAGGTGTCTGACTCCTCTTCCCGAAGACTCTGTCGATCCGGTATTAACAAGGATGCTGGCTCCAGTGCCATATCAAGTGTCGGTGGGAAAAGATAAGGAGGAGGACAAAGAGGCCCAAGGCGGCCCCCATTCTGAAGGCACACTAGGAAATTTGTCCAGGGAGACTAGAACTTCTACTTCCAAAGATGGAAAGGAAGGGCGAACTGACATCCCTTCTCCGCATGGGAAGAAAAGGGCCGCCTCCGAAGACTCAAACCGAGAAGCTTCTAAGCGGGGGAAGGTATCCCAGTCAGGGGATGCTGCTGACACACAGTCACCCCGTAAAGATAGGCCTTTAGCCGAATCGTAAGTGAACTAGGGTGTTCTAAACACATCCTGTTCTTTCTTGATTGTAGGGGTAATATTTTAAACAAATGTTTGCAGTCTGGCATGCAACCCTCCTCGACAGTCCTCCTCTTTGGGGGATCTACTTCCGGAGATGATGGAGAGTGAGACACCTCCATAGGTTTCCCTTCCTGATAAGGTAGACGACATCGAGATGTTGTCCCGGAGGATCCTTCCCGATCTGCAAGTGGCGCAAGAGGCAGTGAGGACCGGGGCCAAAGACAATACTTCGGCCGCCCACGGTCCGGGGTGTGCAGCCCCTACAGAGAACAACAAAAGTCACGAACTATCGAATGTCTAAGGGACGATGCTGCCTATTCCGGATCTAGAGACACCGGATACATTGATGGATGTATTGCAACATGCCTCCATCTTAGAGGAACATCGTACCTTGATGAGTACGGTGTTTTAAAGAGTTCGGTCCGTGAAAAGCGGATTGAATGAAGCCTTTTCTAACCTGCTAAGAGGCTTCGAGGTATGTAGTGTAATTTTAATTATATTGTAAATGCAAATTGCACCTGTGTATAGATAGTAGCCCCTGAGACTCTGGTTGTCATCAAAAGCAAGGCAATCAGATGATCAAAAATTTATGCTCGGGAAATGATTTGACTAATTTGATACACAGGCTATTACATCCGTGGCAACTGCCCAAGCTACAGAGGTAGCACATCTAAAGCAGAAAGTTGATGCAGCGGATGATGACATCACACTTATTAACAGGCGACTCGACGAGGCACAAGGTATGTCTTTGGGGGCACTCAGTACATGCTAATGTTATCAAATGAGCGTGATACTGAGGATTTTGTATGTGCAAAACTGCAGATAGTGCCGCCGTGGTTGAGACCCTTCGGGCTGAACTTACCCGGGCCAAGGAGAAAGCTAGGATGAGCAATGCGGCTACCGAAAAGGTAGCCTCTGAGTTAAGGGCCTAGCTGACTGCTCGGTGTCAGTGCGAGGAGAAAATATCCACTATGGCACTTGAGCTCAAGGATGCCACTAGCCGATGCCATGTTCTTGAGAAAGACAACAAAGCCACAATGGTCGATCTTGACAAGTCCTTACAAGCGGCAAAAGAAGCTCGATCTGAGTCTAGAGCAGCGTGGGAGGAGATCCGACAGGCTGGGAAGATCGCGGCTGGCAAGCCCTTTTTATTGCAAACTAAGCTTGGCGATCCGAAATATGCTCCGCTTAATCAACTGTGGAGTTCTCCAGACGCATTTTCGGATCTGCCAAAGAGTGCTGCCGATGTGAATCAGTTTTTTCACACGTGAAAGTGCAACTATCCCTGGGTGGTTTTGGTAATTCCTAACAACATATAGCTCATTGAGATAATACTATTTCAAGATAAATATTTCAGGAAAGATCAATGTTTGGCATGGCATGGATGAGAAACGTGGACCCCTCAAAATGCTAAGGACAAAAGGATTGGCTCAAGCTCAAAGCACAAGACTCTACATTTTCCATTTTAGTGATCCAAGATCACATTGAGTCCATAGGAAAAGCCAATACTAACAAGAGGGGATGAGCTGTTGCTTAATGAGTTTCTTTCTTGAAGTGCTTAGTGATATGCTCCAAAAACCCTCAACTACTTTCTCACATCGACATATGTCCGAAACCAAAAGTCAAACCCGACCCTATCGAAACTTTCTATCCGGCGCCACCGAGTTCACTTGACATAGCCACTGCCACAAACCCTAGTCTTTTGGGTCTCACCGATAGGGATCTCGGTCTCACCGAGATGGGATTGTAATCTCTCTGTTTCCCTTCATAACGTTTCTGTCAAACCGAGATGAGCGATTGGTCCCACCGAGATTGCAATGTAAACTCTCTGTTTCCCTTTCGTAAAATTTCGGTCCAACCGAGATGAGCGGATCGGTCCCACCGAGTTCGCCTGGCCAACTCTCTGGTTAGCTTATTACCAAAATTGGTCTCACCGAGTTTGTGTAATCGGTCTCACCGAGATTACTTTATGCCCTAACCCTAATGAAATCGGTCCCACCAAGTTGACATGTCGGTCCCACCGAAATTCCTAACGGTCACATTATGAACTAAACAAGTCTGACCGAGTTTCACGATTCGGTCCCACCGAGTTTGGTAAGTTGTGTGTAACGGTTAGATTTTGTGTGGAGGTTATATATACCCCTCCACCCACTCTTCATTCGTGAAGAGAGCTATCAGAACATGCCTACACTTCCAACATACATTTTCTGAGAGAGAACCACCTACACTTGTGTTGAGATCAAGATATACCATTCCTACCACATAAATCTTGATCTCTAGCCTCCCCCAAGTTGCTTTCCACTCAAATCTTCTTTCCTCCAAATCCAAATCCTGTGAGAGAGAGTTCAGTGTTGGGGATACTATCATTTGAAGCACAAGAGCAAGGAGTTCATCATCAACACACCATTTGTTACTTCTTGGAGAGTGGTGTCTCCTAGATTGGCTAGGTGTCACTTGGGAGCCTCCGTCAAGATTGTGGAGTTGAACCAAGGAGTTTGTAAGGGCAAGGAGATCGCCTACTTCATGAAGATCTACCCTAGTGAGGCAAGTCCTTCATGGGTGACGACCATGGTGGGATAGACAAGGTTGCTTCCTTGTGGGTGGAGCCCTCCGTGGACTCACGCAGCTGTTACCCTTCGTGGGTTGAAGTCTCCATCAACATGGATGTACGATAGGACCACTTATCGGAACCACGACAAAAACATCCATGTCTCCAATTGCATTTGCCTCCTCAAACTCCTCCCTTTTACGTTCATATGCAATTGTTTTACATTCTGCTGCTATACTCTTAGAATTGCATGTGTAGGTTGATTGCTTGACTTGTGCTAAGTTGCTAAAATCTGCCAAGAACTAAAATTGGGAAAAGGCTAGATTTTTATTTGGTCAAGTAGTCTAATAACCCCCCTCTAGACATACTTACGATCCTACAACACGCAGGAAGGATACGCGACGGAAAAGTTATTCTCGTCGCAATTTGACACGCCGAAGCATCCACTATTGAACGAACAGATGGCCCAGTGGGCCGAGCTCCACTGGATGTCCGGTACTGTCATAAAGGACGTCATAGCCCGGCTGTGGCCGACTGAACCCATTCTGAATAGTTATTTCGGTTTGGTGCAGCAACTTGTTAATGCGGTGCCACGTATCGACACTGTGAAGTGGTCAACGTGCATAGAAGGTGCACGAATGTCCCTTGCCCGTGTCAAGATATATTGTGCGAAGATGACAGCCACAGATATTGCAGCGCAGAGTCTACCCGAAGGCAAGGACCTTAACATGCCAGAACACTACTTTGAAGATGTCCTGGAAGGTTCCCGCTTAATAGAGGGTGAGTGCTCGAAAAATATTATGTTCGAGTGAGGTGTACTAAAATTGTAAAAACAATATTGTGATATGTTATAAGGCTATATTTTTATACTTTTTGCCCGAAAAGTTTTAGTGCCTCCTGTGCGGCCATCTTTTTATATATATATACAATCTGAAAGTTTGCAGTCGTCGGCTTCAGCCCCCTCATGTATAACGCGGGGGTGTTCGAAAAAGCACTTGATTACACTTGACCCAATGTCTTGGTCCGTTAAGGAGGTGTTAGTGCAGCGAACCAGGCAATCGGACTATAGGGCTTTGACACTTTCACTTAGCCATAGGAGTTTGACGGTGGGTCTACAATATAGCCCCTGGTATGTCCGCGGTTATCCCAGTAAGGTGCGTTTACATAAGTGACAGGAAAGTCGGTCCTTCGTTAATGCGGAGGAATCACGAAGATTCTGCTGAGTCATCGAGTGGTTGACCAGCTCTCGCCTCATCATGACAGTCAGTTTTCGGCTTTCTCTACTGAGGTGCTCATCCGGATGAACCGAGACACAATCGCAGTAGTTCTCCCTTTACTACCTTAGACGATAGAGCGGAATGTAAGGTAGCAAGCACAGGAGCCGGGCAACACAACTATTGACCAAAGACATGATTCAGAGCTGATGCATATAAGGCCAAACTTGTGACGTCGAACACTCCCTAAGGTATTCAGACTTTTCAACATATACCGGGCTGAATACAGCCCCTGGTAATGGACCCTATTATCAAGGCACATATGGCAATCTGATGTGGGAAATAACGCAGGTGGTAACAGAATGACACTCCGAGCCTAGTATGAATCAAGCTGCTTATATAACATCCACTTTAGTACGGCGAACCGTATATTTACAGATAATGCCAAAATCTTTCTTGGACATTTTACATGCCAGGAAAGTGTAAAACAAAGAGAGAAAAAAAGGTTTACACAGGGTCTTAATCGAAAAAAAGAAACCTTAATGCGGGGCCCTACTGCACGTCTGCGTCTTTTTCTTCGTTGTGAAGTGTCCTTGAAGGGTATAGTATGACGACCATCTGTAAAAAGGGGAAGAAACCAGGTGGAAGGAAGCTGGTGTGGCTGTGAGTAAAGCTAGTTCGTTTTAATGAACCGTGAAATATAACTTGTGGAGTCTGAATAGGGTCGAGCCGAACTATGGACTTTTGTGTGCAGTGTGCCCCCGGTGCCACCCAAGGTATTTTGAGTGTATATTTATGTATACATGGCACATGTGCTATCTCCTTATGGGGCGGTCGGTGGGGGCGTAGCTGCTAATCGAGCTCGGGTTTATCTGAGCTGCCGCACTTAGGTGTGCTCCGAACACCTTTAGTTGTGTTCGCGGTCTTGACGACCAATGAGCTGCTCGGCTTGAATAGGCCGTTTCGCGCTTCGACTGCTAGAGCCGCCGTATATTCTTCTGTACAAAGAGAGCGCTCCGTATTTCCGCTGACCGTGATGATGCCACGTGGTCCAGGGATTTTGAGTTTTAGATAAGCATAATGAGAGATTGCATTAGAATGGGCAAAGGCCATTCTTCCGAGTAGTGCATGATAGCCACTTCGGGACGGAGCAATGTCGAAGATTAGTTCTTCGCTTCAAAAGTCGTCGGAGCAGCCGAATACAACATCCAAAGTTAGAGAGCCCGTGCAGCGGGCTTCTACGCCCGGTATAACTCCTTTGAAGGTACTGCTGCTTGGCTTGATTCTTGATGGGTCTATCCCCATCTTGTGGACAGTGTCCTGATATATCAGATTGAGACTACTGCCGACGTCCATAAGGACTCGGGTGAGGTGGTATCCGTTGATTATTGGGTCGAGCACTAAGGCAGCCGAACCCCCGTGACGGATACTAGTCGGATGATCCCTATGATCAAAGGTGATCAGACAAGCCAACCATGGGTTGAATTTGGGGGCGATGGGCTCGACGGCATAGACATCTCGGAGTGCGTGTTTGCGCTCCCTCTTTGGGATATGAGTGAAATAGGCCATGTTCACTATTTTGATCTCCAGTGGAAATTTCTTCTGCCCCCCCCCCCCCGTGTTCGGCTGGCGAGTTTCGTCCTCGTCGTCGCTTTGAGGTCCCTTCCCTTTGTGTTCGGCGTTGAGTTTGCCGGCCTGCTTGAAGACCCAACATTCTTTATTGGTGCGATTGGCTGGTTTGTCGGGAGTGTCGTGGATCTGGCAAGGCCTGTCTAGAATTTTATCTAGGTTGGATGGACTGTCTTTGTTGCCTTTAAATGGCTTCCTTCGTTGATCGGATCTGGAGCCTCGGAATCCGGCTTTTACCGCTGTATTGTCTGGGCTTTCTTCATTATTACGATGTTTGTTTTTGTTGCATCGTGGTTTTCCATTACCATCCCTGACTTCGGATGTGTCGGGGTCGCTGGTGCTGCTACGGGCTAACCAGCTGTCCTCGCCCGCGCAAAAGTGGGTCATTAATGTAGTTAGGGCTGCCATTGTTCTTGGCTTTTCCTGGCCGAGGTGCCTAGCTAGCCATTCGTCCCGGAGACTATGTTTGAAGGCTGCTAGGGCTTCGACGTCCGGACAGTCGACGATTTGGTTCTTCTTAGTGAGAAACTGGTTCTAGAGCTTGCGGGCTGATTCTCCGGGTTGTTGAATTATGTGACTTAGATCATCTGCATCCGGGGGCCGGACATAGGTCCCTTGGAAATTGGCCCGAAAAGCGTCCTCAAGTTCTTCCCAGCTTCCGATGGAATTTTCAGGGAAGCTTTTTAGCCAGTGCCGAGCTGGTCCTTTTAGCTTGAGGGGTAAATATTTGATGGCGTGGAGATTATCTCCATGAGCCATGTGGATGTGGAGAATAAAATCTTCAATCCAGACCACGGGGTCCGTCATTCCATCATATGCCTCGATGTTTATGGGTTTGAATCCTTCTGGAAAATTGTGTTCCAGCATCTCATCGGTGAAGCACAGGGGGTGTGTGGCACCCCTGTATCTAGCTGTGCCATGGATTGGGTCCGACGGTTGTAGTGTTCGGTATTTGTTTCGAGCTGGTAAATGACTGGTGTATGCGGTTTGATAATCATGGACGTGTGTAGGAGCATGTTCCCTAGATCCATAGATGGACTAGTTTTGCCAGCCTTTTTGTCCAGGTCCTCACATAGATCGTGTTTTTGGTCCTGGGCCGCAACCTTCCTTCCTTTAAGGGGAGGGGGTGCGGGCTTGTGTACGGCGTTGCCAGCCGCTCTGTCTCGACCACGAGGTGGTCGGTCCGGCCTATTGGCCGTATTGTTCTTCGGCAGTATGGACACAATGGCCTCGTCGTCAAATTCGGGCAGTAGCTTACGTTTAGGATAGCTCTTTGTTTGGCGATTACCGCCGTATTTTTCCTCGGCGTCTAGCACTTCGTTACATCTATTGTTGAGAATATCCTATGCGGCTTTAAGCCGTTGCTTCTGCTTCTTCAAGCTCCTTGAAGTGGCGATAAGACTTTGATGGAGGCGTTCTTGTTCTAATGGTTCTTCTAGGATGATGAATTCGTCGTCGCCCAAGCTGATCTCCTCTTCGGAGACAGGTTGATAGTTGCTATCTTCGGCATCACTATGGTCAGACAACATCCCCAGACTGTGTTTGCCGTCCTCTTGCATGTCCTGCTCCAACGCTGGTTTTGCAGGGTCCTTGGCTTGGTCCGGGTTATCATCGTCGTCTGTGACAATGTTGCTGTTTTTCTTTTTGCCGGATCGAGGTCGGCGCTTATGGCTCCGACTCTTGGGAGGTTCATCGGCGGGCATGCCGTTATCGTTGTTGGCCTCCTTCTCCCTGGGTGTGTCCACCATGTATATATCGTATGAGGAGGTGGTTGTCCACCGTCCTATAGGTGGTGGCTCCTGTTCTTCTCCGGCATCATCGTCCATGCTGTTGATGTCTTCGGAGTCGAAATCAAGCATGTCGGTTAAGTCATTGAGAGTGGCTATCAAGTGGGTGGTGGGTGGGACACAAAGTTCTTCGTCGTCCGCTTCCCACTCGAGCTGGACATAGTTCGGCCGAGAATCTCCCGACAAGGAGAGGGATTTTAATGAGTTTAGCACATCACCCATAGGTGAGTGCTGGAAGACATCCGCGGAGCTGAACTCCAAGATTGGCACCCAATCAGGTTTGATGGATGTGGATGCATGCGGTCCGGAACCTATGGCCGGAGGTGAGTCCGAGGTTCCGGTGACACGGGCCCAACTCAATGTTGGGTATGTGTGCGGCTTGGGCGCCATTGAGTCTGCGGCTTCCGTGGCGGGGTTTAGCTTCTCGTCTTCGGACGATGCAGTCCGCTCTGGCTCTAGGACCAGGGCGGTCACATGCGCTATCTCCTGTGTGTGGCCCGATAACAGATCTAGGTCACGCTCATCGTGGTGGCCGTGGACTGCCGTCATGGGTTCGAACCCATCGAAGATCAAGTCTGCATGGATATCAGCCACAAAATACAGGCTTACGAATATGACCTGATGGCCAGGGGCGTAGCTATCGATCTGCTCTAGATGGCCAAGTGAATTGGCCCGCAGTGCGAAGCCGCCGAATACGAAGATCTGTCCGGGGAGGAAGTCCCCCCTGGACTGCCTTGTTGTAGACGATTGATGGAGCCATCAAGCCTCCTGGTGACGATGCAACGGAACTCTCAATGAAAGCACCAATTTCGGTGTCAAAACCGGCGGATCTCGGGTAGGGGGTCCTGAAGCATGCGTCTAAGGCTAATGGTAACAGGAGGCGGGGGACAGAATGTTTACCCAGGTTCCGGCCCTCTCTATGGAGGTAATACCCTACTTCCTTCTTGATTGATCTTGATGAATATGAGTATTACAAGAGTTGATCTACCACGAGATCGTAATGGCTAAACCCTAGAAGCTAGCCTATGAGGTTATGAATGTTGTGGCTACAGGCTAAACCCTCCAGTTTATATAGACATCGGAGGGGGCTAGGGTTACATAGAGTCGGTTACGGAGAAAGGAATCTACATATCCGAATTGCCAAGCTTGCCATCCATGCAAAAGGAGAGTCCCATCCGGATACGAGACGAAGTCTTCTATCTTGTATCTTCATAGTCCAATAGTCCAGCCAAAGTATATAGTCCGGCTGTTCGAGGACCCCTTAATCCAGGACTCCCTCATGCGGCACCCGCTCCAGCTTTTATGCCTCCGGTCATATTATCGCGGTGCTTAGGCGAAACCCTGCACGGATCACATCACCAGCACCATCACCGCACCGTCGTGCTGATGGAACCCATCTACTCCTTCAACCCTCTGCTGGATCAAGAGCTCGAGGGACGTTATCACGCTGAACGTGGCAGAACTCGGAGGTGTCGTACGTTTGGTACTCGATCGGTCGGAACGAGAAGACGTTCTACTACATCAACTGCTTTGAGAAAATGCTTCTGCTTTTGGTCTACGAGAGTATGTGGACAAACTCTCCCCCTCTCTTTGCTATGCATCTCCTAGATAGATCTTGCATGAGCGTTGGATTTTTTTTGAAATTGCATGCTACATTTCCCTACAGTGGCATCAAAGCCAGGTCTATGCATATATGATATGCACGAGTAGAACACTATGAGTTGTGGGCGGTGATCATCATACTGCTTACCACCAATGTCTTATTTTGATTCGGTAGTATTGTTGGATGAAGTGGTCCAGACCAACCTTACATGACCGCGTTCATGAGACCGGTTCCACCGACAGACATGCAACTAGTTTTGCATAAAAGTGGTTGGTGGGTGTCTGTTTCTCAAACTTTAGTTGAATCGAATTTGACTGCGGCCGGTCCTTGTGAAGGTTAATATAGCAAACTTGATAAAAATCGCTGTTGTGGTTTTATGAAATGTAGGTAAGTACGGTTCTTGCTAGAAGCTCGTAGCAGCCACGTAAAACTTGCAACAAAAAAGTAGAGGATGTCTAACGTGTTTTTGCAGGGCATGTTGTGATGTGATATGGTCAAGACATGATCTGATATACATTGTTGTATGAGATGATCATGTTTTGTAAAAGTTATCGGCAGCTGGCGGGAGCCATATGGTTGTCGCTTTATTGTATGAAATACAAACGCCATGTAATTGCTTTATTTTATCACTAAGCGGTAGCGATAGTCGTAGAAGCAATAGCTGGCGAGAAGACCACGACGCTGATGACCCACAAGTATATGGGGTCAATTGTAGCCTTTTCCATAAGTAAGAGTGTCGAACCCAACGAGGAGCAGAAGGAAATGACAAGTGCTTTTCAGCAAGGTAATGTCTGCAAGTGCTAAAATTGTAAGTAGCGGAGTAGTTTGATAGCAAGATAATTTGTAACGAGTAAGTAACGATAGTAGTAACAAAAGTGCAGCAAGGTAGCCCAATCCTTTTTGAGGCAAGGGACAGGACAAAATGGTCTCTTATGATAAGCAAAGTGTTCTTGAGGGTACACGGGAATTTCATCTAGTCACTTTCATCATGTTGGCTTAATTCGTGTTTGCTACTTTGGTAAATTGGTATGTGGGTGGACCGGTGCTTAGGTGCTGTTCTTACTTGAACAAACCTCCTACTTATGATTAACCCTCTCGCAAGCATCCGCAACTACAACAAAAGTATTAAGAGTAAATTCTAACCATAGCATTAAACTTTTGGATCCAATCGGCCCCTTACGGAATAACGCATAAACTGGGGTTTAAGCTTCTGTCACTCATGCAACCCACCATCTAATAACTACTACACAATGCATTCCCTTAGACCCAAATATGGTGAAGTGTCATGTAGTCGATGTTCACATGACACCACTAAGAGAATGACAACATACATATCATCAAAATATTGAACACATATCAAGTTCACATGATTACTTGCAACATGATTTCTCCCGTGACCTCAAGAACGAAAGTAACTACTCACAAATGATAATCATGCTCAAGATAAGAGGGGTATTAAATAACATAATGGATCTGAACATATAATCTTCCACCAAATAAACCATATAGTAATCAACTACAAGATGTAATCAACACTACTGGTCACCCACAAGCACCAATCTATAGTTCCGGTACAAAGATTGAACACAAGAGATGAACTAGGGTTTGAGAGGAGTTGGTGCTGTTGAAGATGTTGATAAAGATAGCCCTCCCCAAGATGGGAGAGTTTTTGGTGATGATGATGACGATGATTTCCCCCTCCGGGAGGGAAGTTCCCCCGATGGAATCGCTCTGCCAAAGGGCAAAAGTGCTCCTACCCAAGTTCCACCTCGAGGCGGTGGCTCTTTGTCCCGAAAGTCCTCCCCTCAATTATTTTAGGTCAAAATGACATATATACCAGAAGATGGGCACCGGAGGTGGGCCAAGGAGGGCAGCACCCACCAAGGCGCGCCTGGGCCTCTTGGCGCGCCCAGGTGGGTTGTGACCACCTTGTGGCCCCCCTACGGTACTTATTTGATCCAATCATTCTTAAATATTTCATAAAAAATCCGCATGAAGTTTCAACTCATTTGGAGTTGTGTAGAATAGGTAGATTGACGTAGCTTTTTCAGGTCCAGATTTCCAGCTGCCAGAATTCTCCCCCGTTGTGCATACCTTGCATATTATGAGAGAAAAGACATTAGAATTACTCCAAAAAGCATTATTATACAGTTAAACAACATAAATAACAGTAGGAAAACATGATGCAAAATGGATGTATCAACTCCTCCAAGCTTAGACCTCGCTTGTCCTCAAGCGAAAGCCGAAATCGAAAAACATGTCCACATTCTTAGAGAGAGAGGTGTCGATAAAAACAAAAGTACGTACATAGCAGCATCATGTAACTTATTATAATAGCAACAAACTTTAACATAATAATTTTATCACATAACTTTTATAATAGACTTCTCATGAACAAGTGACAATTCATCACAACATCGAAGTATAAAGTATAAACTCTATTGGAAACAAACAAACTATGTTCTCAGTCAACTTTGCAACTACAATTCATCATCTTTTCAGGAAGGGTCATATATTGGAGCCTTTAGGAAAGTCCACATACTCAACCATCATTTAGTCTTCTATAATTGCTAACACTCACCGCGTACACATGAGCAAAACATTGCAATCGGACACATAGAAAGATAGGGGCTTATATTTTTTCCTCCCAACGCACTCACCTCAAGGGTGATGTCAACAATAATAACTCAGGCTACACATATTCAACTAGATATATGTGCATAGATCTTTCCTCACCACATGATGCTTGCCAAAGGAGAAAAATAAAAGGAATAGAGAGAAAAACTTTGACTCTTGCATGAAAGTAAATACATGGAAGTAAAAGAGAGGCCCTTTGCAGAGGGAAGCAGAGGTTGCCATGAGCTTTTTGTTTGTATGCTCAACCCCTTAGTGCAAGAGAACATCACGTTATATTGCCCCTTGTGATGGAAACCTTTGTTATGCAGTCCGTCGCTTTTATTCTTCACCATCACAAGTTTGTACAACGCTCAATTTTCCCTTACACTAAATGATCTCACACTTTTAGAAGCAATTTTTATTGCCCTTTTTGCACCGATGACAACTTACTTGAAGGATCTTAGTCAATCCATAGGTAATTAGGGTGGACTCTCAAACAAGATTTGGGTTTAAGGGTTTTGGATGCACAAGTAGTATCTCTACTTAGTGCGGAGTTTTTGGCTAGCAAAGATAGGGGCAAGCACCACATGTTGAAGGATCTATGACAATATAACTTCTATGTGAATATGAACAAACATAAATCATTAAGTTGTCTTCCTTGTCCAACGTCATCAATTTTGGTATATAATATTTTGATGGGTGCTCACAATCATAAAAGATTTCCAGGATAGTATATTTATATGTGAATCTTCTCTTCCCTTATTAATTCTTTCATGAGTTGCATCATTGACCAATGCTATGTTTGTCAATCTACAATAAAATATTCTACTTATACTTTTCTTTGTGTAATGTCATCACTTACCATAAGATTAGCATATGATCTTTTTCTTTTATTTCCTTTCTTTTTATTGAAACAAGAGTAAAGAAGGCAAAACTCAAACTAAACTTTATTATATATCTCGCACACGATTACAAAGATTGATCACTAAGCAAACTCTTGAAAAGAAAGGATCGAACTAAACTTTTATTCATGTAATAGCAAAAGATAACCATGGATCTTACTAAGAAAGTAAAGGCAAAAGATAATGGAGATGATATGATACCGGGGCACCTCCCCCAAGCTTGCCGCAAGCCAAGGGGAGTGTCCATACCCGATACTCAGCTTTCTTTTGGTGGTGAAGAAGAAGGTGGTGGTGATGAAGTAGGAGGTTTCTTGTCCCCGGGTTTCCACGGTAGAGGCTCATCATCATAAGAGGAAGAGTGAGTCTTACTGCAACTGGCAGCCAAACTCATACCTTTAAACGTTGCCTCATATTCAAAGACTTGGCTTTGAAGGTCATGGATCTGGTTATGGAGGAAGTTGATTTGCTCGTTGAGGGAGAAGATGATGTCCTTTATGGACTTTCCATCCTCCTTGAGATCATGGGAGTAGTCCGCGATCATGAGGTGATTGGCACTAAGTCCACATTCCACCATCCCCTTGCACCTGAAGATGTCCTGCTCCATAGCTTCAAGCCTGGCCTCCACAGATCTAGTCCCCTTGGGTCCTTGCACATCGCGGATCTGCAGCACCCCATCGTGCATCTGGATAGCTTGAGGGTGTTGCATCACCTCCCGCAGATATGGGTTGATGATGTTGTCGAAGAATTTGTCCTTGGAGGAGCTTGAAGCGGCCATGATGGGTTGGATCTGACAGAAAACAGCAAGAAAACAAAACAGGAGATTTCTCCGTGATACGGAGGTCAACAGGTTCGAGAGGTATATAAAGATTTTTTTATCTTGGGGAACAAGCAGAACGGAAGAAAAATGGAGTCCGGAAAGTACCTGAGGTGGGCACAACCCACTTGGGCTTGCCTGGCATGCTAGGTGCGCTCTGGTGTATCGTGCCCACCAGGTCACTTTCCTGGAAGTTTCTTATTTTCCTAATTTTTTAAATATTCCAAAACTGACAAAAAATATTTTTGCAGATTTTCCGAAGTCCGTTTACTTACCATGTCATGTACCTCCCTTTTCTCATGATTCTGGAGTGTTCCGGAAGGTTTCCTTTATGTGTTCTTCCGGTGTCAAAGTTTGGATAACATTGCTTTCAACATTAATGGATGTACCTGAGATATAGTGTTTTATTCATTGCCCATTGACAACCTTCGGGTTAGTACCTTCGGCATTATTTATTTTAAGAGCTACGGATCGATAGACCTCCTCAATGACATATGGTCCTTCCCATTTTGAGAGGAGTTTTCCTGCAAAGAATCTGAAACGAGAGTTGTACAAAAGAACATATTCTCCAACTTTGAACTCACCCTTTTGGATTCGTTTGTCATGCCATCTTTTAACTTTTCTTTGAATAACTTTGCATTTTCATAAGCCTGGGTTCTCCATTCATCTAATGAGCTAATATCAAATAACCTCTTTTCACCAGCAAGTTTGAAAACACAATTGAGTTATTTAATTGCCCAATATGCTTTATGTTCTAACTCAAGAGGCAAATGACAAGCTTTTCCATAATACATTTTATATGGAGACATACCCATAGGATTTTTATAAGTTGTTCTATAAGCCCAAAGTGCATCATCTAATTTCTTAGACCAATTCTTCCGGGACCTATTGACAGTGTTTTGTAAGTTTAGTTTTGTTTTTCTATTGCTAAGTTCAACTTGACCACTAGACTGAGGATAATAAGGTGATGCAATTATATGGTTAACATCATACTTAGCAAGCATTTTGCAGAAAGAACCATGAATAAAGTGTGAACTACCGTCAGTCATTAAATATCTAGGGACTCCAAACCTTGGGAAAATAACTTCCTTAAGCATTTTAATAGAGGTATTGTGATCAGCACTACTGATTGGAATAGCTTCTACCCACTTAGTAACATAATCAACACAACCATAATATGTGTATACTCATTAGAGGAAGGAAATGGTCCCATGAAATCAAATCCCCAACCATCAAATGGTTCAACATCAAGTGAATAATTCATAGGCATTTCTTGACACTTACGATATTACCAATTCTTTGACATTCATCACAAGACGAGACAAACTTACGGGCATCTTTGAAGAGGGTAGGCAATAAAAATAAGATTGCAATACCTTATGAGCGGTTCTGTCTCCTGCATGATGTCCTCCATAAGCTTCAGAGTGACATTTCCGTAGGATTTGTTCCTGTTCATGCTCAAGTACACAACGTCTAATAATACCATCTACTCCTTCTTTATAAAGATGTGGGTCATCCCAAAAGTAATGTCTTAAATCATAGAAGAATGTTTTCTTTTGTTGGTATGTGAAGCTAGGTGGTATGTATTTAGCAACAATATAATTAGCATAGTCAGCATACCAAGGTGTACTATTAGAAACATTTATTGCAGCTAGTTGTTCATCAGGAAAGCTATCATTAATAGGTTGTGGGTCATCAAGAATATTTTCAAGCCTAGACAAGTTATCAGCTACGGGGTTCTCTGCTCCTTTCCTATCAGTGATATGCAAATCAAATTCTTGTAGCAGAAGAACCCACCTAATGAGTCTAGGTTTAGCATCTTTATTTTCCATAAGATATTTTGTAGCAGCATGATCGGTGTGAACAATTACTTTAGAATCAACAATGTAAGATCTGAATTTATCACAAGGAAACACCACTACTAAGAATTCTTTTTCAGTGGTACCATAATTTCGTTGAGCACTGTCTAGAGTTTTACTAGCATAATGAATAACATTTAGTTTTTTATCAACTCTTTGCCCTAGAACAACACCAACAACATAATCACTAGCATCACACATAATCGCAAAAGGCAAGTTCCAATCAGGTGGTTGAACAACAGATGCAGTCATTAAGGATTTCTTTTGTGTTTCAAAGGCTTCTAAACAATCATCATCAAACACAAAGGGAATATCCTTTTGCAAAAGATTCGTAAGAGGCCTAGAAATTTTAGAGAAGTCTTTGATAAACCTATATAGAAACCAACATGACCAAGGAAACTACGAATACCTTTGATATCTTTAGGACATGGCATTTTCTCAATTGCATCAACCTTGGCTTTGTCCACCTCAATGCCTCTTTCAGAAATTTTATGGCCAAAAACAATACCTTCATTAACCATAAAGTGGCACTTCTCCCAATTCAAGACAAGATTTGTTTGTTCACATCTCTGCAAAACTCGATCAAGATTGCTTAAACAATCATCAAAAGACTTCCCATAAACGAAAAAGTCATCCATGAAAACCTCAACAATCTTTTCACAAAAATCAGAGAATATAGTAGCCATACATCTTTGAAAGGTAGCAGGTGCATTACATAAACCAAAAGGCATACGTCTATAAGCATAAGTTCCAAAAGGACAAGTAAAAGTGGTCTTTTCTTGATCAGGTTGCGAAACAGGTATTTGTGAAAAACCAGAATATCCATCAAGAAAGCAAAAAATGTGTGTGCTTAGATAATCTTTCTAACATTTGATCAATAAATGGCAGAGGGTAGTGATATTTTCTAGTTGCTTTGTTTAATTTTCTATAATCAATTAGCATCCTACATCATGTGACAATTCTTTGTGGAAGGAGCTCATTCTTATCATTAGGAACAACAGTAATACCTCCCTTCTTAGGGACACAATGAACAAGACTTAGCCATCTACTATCAGTTATAGGATAGATTATACCTGCTTCCAGAAGTTTCAATATTTCCGTTCTTATCACTTCTTTCATCTTCGGATTTAACCGTTGTTGGTGATCAACAACGGGTTTAGCATGAGGTTCCATATTAATCTTGTGCTAACATAGAGTGGGACTAATGCCCTTAAGATCATCAAGAGTATATCCAATAGCATCCATGTGCTTCTGTCGTGGTGGGCGCACGGCAGATGCCAAGGGATGGCTAAAGAGAGGAGGAGGCTCGAGGGCACTGGTGGGCTCCAGAGGCGAGGTTGGCATGCGCGGGCGCGGGATGCCGGACATACCCAGGTTTGGGGCTCTCCAGAGAGATAACACCCCTAGTCCTGCGGAGTTTAGTTGGATGATCGATAGTACAATGTCGCTCCTAGAGCTGTATGGAGGAGGAAGGAAGCTGGCCAAGGCTTGGGCTGCTCCTTCTCCCCGGTGTTGCCGTTGGGTGGCTAGTCCTATGCTTGCTTGTGTTTCTCTTACATATGTCTCATATCATGCCCTCTCCTTGTAGGCGTGGGTTCCTGGGGGGTTTTATAGATCAACCCACCCAGGGTTACAATGGTAATATGCCGAGTCGGTGGGTCCGTATTGTCGGTGTCCAGGGTACCAGGCTGGGTCTCGCTTGTGGGCTTGTGGTTCGCTGGGTTCCCCTAGGTGCGGGACCCGCGTGCCTAGGGGGACTGTGCGCCGTCTTGTCGATCGTCAGGGCGTGGCCGAGTCGAGTCGTGTACAGTGCTCTCCGTCAGGCTGCCACTTGCTGTCGTCAGCGGTGAGGGCGGGAGCACTGTAGCCAGGCCAGCCCTGGTCAGCGAGTAGGTAAGGGGCACTGTTGCCATGCTCCGGATGACCATAGGCATGGGTGGGAACACTGTTGTCTTGGTCATCGGTGGTTGAGGTCTTGTCCCATCGTACGGCTTGGATGGGACGGGAGATGACCCGTGGCTGGGTTGCCGTGGATGCCACGGATGGGTTGGCTTGCTTGGGAAGCCATGGTTGCGCCGGGTTGAGTTGTCTTGCGCCAGTTGCTGTGGCCGGGTCGACATACCTTGCCGGGTCGGAGAGTTTGGCCGGGTCGTGGGCCTTGCCGGGTCGAGCGACCCGTCCAGGCGCGTGCTAGTTTGCATGGCGATGCGGGCCCTGCTGTTTTTGAAAAGGATCCAGGTTCTGTTGCCTGCCCGGGGCTCATCCCCCGATAGAAGTCCCCGAAGCTGTGAAGGTCCGCCGTCTTTGGATGAGTGGGCCTTCGCAGTTTCCCCCTTGAGCAAGGCGGATTCTGCGAGCGCCGAGTCCGGCAACACCCACTGTGTGCCGGTTTTCTCGGAAACCGGATCGCGGCATCCCCGCCGTGGCGGGAACCGAGGAGTCCGTCGAATCTTGAGGCAATCCCTTGGGCTTCGTGCAGGCACCATGTGGCGCCTGGAAGTCGGAGGGGCCTGACAGGCCACGCGCGTGACGGGGCCGAGCGACGGGCCGGGGCCCGCCGCCGCGCGCCCTTGGTCCAGGCGCGTGGATTTATTGCGGCGTCTGGGGGCCAGTTGCACTTCCCCGAGCAATTAGTGCGTGTGTACGTGCGCACTTATTGCGGGGTAGTGGGACGGGCGCGTGCAGACGATCCCACTCCCCCATGTTTGAACCGGGGGATATAAATTGAGGGGGCAAGGGGGCGGCGGACATCATTCTCGCTCGCGCCCTCCTGTCCCCCTGCTCTTGCTCTGCTCTTTGCCACCGACGCACAATTGCGCCCGCGGCCCTGAGCAGAGCTTCCTCCGTCGTCCATCCACTCTCTTCTTCTTCCGTCGATGTCACTACCGTCGGGCTCCTGGTTGGGCTCGACCATCACCACCGACGACATCACCTATCTTCGGTCTTCGTGGCGCCTGCCGCGGGAGATGGACGTCGGCGTCCGTCTGCCGTGCGGTGAGCAGAGGCCCCGGCCCGAGGGGCAGGAGCACGTCGTCTTCCTCACGCATTTTGAGCGTTATTTCGGGCTGCCGACAAGCACCTTCTTCCACGCGTTCTTGGAGTTCTTCAGGCTCCAACCACACCATCTTGGCGCCGGCGCCATCGTCCAGCTCTCCGGCTTCGTGACCCTGTGCGAGGGGTACCTGGGGGTCGAGCTGACGATCGACCTTTGGGCACCCTTCTTCTCCTTGAAGCAGCAGGGCCCGTCGGCCGGGGAGTTTGCTGACTGCGGCGCCACCGTCATCTCGAAGCGGTCGAGGGCAGATTTCCCCAAGATCCCGCTCGAGGATTCTACCAAGAAGTGGTAGAACTCCTTCTTCTACGTCCGCAACAACAGTGCGGACCATATCAATCTTCCCCCCTTCGCTGTCGCGCCGCCACGCACGAAGACAAACTGGGGCTACTCGCTCCGGCGCCCGTCACAGGAAACCGTCAATCTCTGCGAGCGGGTGACGGTGATGAGGATGCAGGAGGGGCTCACCGGCACCAACCTCCTTGCCGCGTTCATCACCCGCCGGGTCCTTCCGCTTCAGAGGCGCTCCTGCCTCATCGGCGAAATGATCGGTCTTCAGGACCCCAACCGGATGGGGTCGACGCGGCTGTCTGCGAAGCAGGTCGCGCACGGCATGAACGACATCTCCAAGGCCAACCTTGGAGAGGAATGGCGATTCGGCAAGGCGCCGTATAGCCAGTCGAACCTGGCGCTGCAGGTGAGCGTCTGGTCTTTTTACTTTGCTGCCGCGCATCTTCTTATTCGTCCCGACGCGACGCGGGAGATACTTCTGAATGCGAGTCGGCATCCTTACGCCCGTGCTCCGTCGCAGGTGGTGCCGGTGGCACCAGAGGAGCCTGCGGCTCACGGCGATGAGGAGGTGGCCGAGTCCGACACCGGCGCTGGGCACCGCGTGGGTAAGTTTTGAATCTTTCCTTCTTTATTTGCATTGAATTGTTGATCATGTCGCAGTGTAGGCAATGCTGAAGCCGGTTGTTGGTGTAGCAGCGTTGGGCAGGGGAGGCGGCGACGCAGGCGGAGCCGGGTCCTTGCATGGGGCGGCGCCGAGCCGCCCGCATGGAAAAGACAGTGTCGCACCGCGACCCCGGGCCCCGAAGCGCGTGGCGGACCCCGCCGAGCCTGGGTGGCCGGCCAAGAAGAAGCGCGGGAGTCCGACCCCAGTCCCGGTCTTGACGGGGTAAGCTTCATTTCCTGCTTGCGCCTGGATTTCTTGAGTCTGTCTTGTCTTTTTTGCTTATTCTGCCTTCATCTTCAGGTCGCCCATCGCGTTGGCGAGGGCGGTGGCGGAGGCCGCGGCCGCTGAAGGGGCCGCGTTCCGCAGGAGCCAGTCCGACCTCGCTGGCCTGGCCAAGTAGGAGGGACAGGGCGACTCGGACCTCGGCCTGGACCCGAACGACATCGAACCCTTGGCCTGGCGGGATAGGAACCGGGCCGAGGCGGAGCTGGAGGCGGCGTCGGTCTAGGCTTGGACCGACGTGGCGGCGGCATGGGCGCGAGCCGGCGCGGAGCTGGCCTGGCGCGAGATGCCGGAGGGTATGATGGTGACGGCGATGGTCTTTGAGCCGTCGTCGGTGAGGGAGTGCGGCCGTGGAGGTCGGGCTGAGGTGGTGATCCTCGACCCGGAGGTCGTGGAGGTGGGGGGTGACACCCCGCCGTGGGCCGACATGGTCGAGCACGCGGGAGCTGATGGTGGAGGAGGCGACATTGTTTTGGAGGAGGAGCTGCAGGAGGCGGTGCCGGAGGCGCCGCCGGCTATGGAGGAGGCACCGCGGGCGGCGGTGCCTGAGGTGGTGACAAAGGGCGTCCCGGCGTCTCGGTTGCTCATGACGTCGGAAGAAGCGTCGGAGGAGGTGCTGGCCGCATCACAAGCGGCCAGCGGGGGGCACGCCTTGGTGCCCCGGCAGGGAGGGCACCGAGCTGCCGTGCCGCACCCTGCGCGGAGCGAGGGCGCGGTCGTCTTCGGGCCTCAGACCCAGGAGGAGGAGGCGCTGGACGCCGTCAGCCGTCACCTGCGAGGCCGGATGGAGCGGCTTGAGGCCTTCGCCCAGGCCGAGGTGGAGCGGATGCGCGACCTGGAGCGTGCCGTTCTGGTAGGTCTTCTTTCTTTTGTTTCCTTTGCGATTTCTTCTTTGTGGGGGTGCGCTAGCACACCCACTGGGTGTAGCCCCCGAGGTTGGGGCCACCTACGCAGTAGTTGGGTCGAATCTTAAGAGCGTTGGCCTTGTTTTGACTTTTGTCTTTTTTCATCATCTTGATGCCTTCCGGGTTGCCGCCTACAACCGGCTCCTGGGCAAGCATCGGGAGGTCAAGGAGCAACTTGCTGCCAAGGAGGAGGAGCTTCGCGTCGCCGCAGGTACTCTTGTGCTCTTTTCTAGTGGGGGCGCGCTAGCTCACCCACTGGGTGTACCCCCGAGATTCGGGCCAACTGTGTAACAGTTGGGCCAAATCTTAAGCCTTGTCTTTTTCTTCTGCTGAATTCTTCTTCTTTGCAGCCGAGGTGCTGTCTTGGCAGACCCGGCTGCTCTGGGCCGGTCATCATTACGACCAGCTTGTTGCCAATACCGGCCGTCTTGGCATCGAGGCGGCGTAGGTGAGGGCGGAGGCGGCCGCGGCCCGACGGTCTCTTGATGAGGCCAACCGGCTGCATGAGCAGCTGGCGGGTCACAAGAGCCGCCTCGAGGCCAAGGTGGAGGTCCTTAAGGCGGAGGCCACCAAGGTGGTGGAGACACGGCAGGTCCTGGTCGAGGCGGACCAGTAGCGCGGCCAGCTGGCCGACGACAAGGGCTGGCTCCAGGACAAGGTGGATCGCCTGCGGGAGCAGGCCACCGCGGCTGAGGAGGCCCATCGGGACGAGACTCGTCACCGCGAAGCGGCCGAGAAGGCGGCCGAAGAAAAGGACGTCGAGCTGAAGGCGGCCCTTGCTAAGGCGGCCGATCTGGAGAAGGCACTCAGGGAGCGCGACCGCGTCAGGGAGCGCGACCGCGTCATGGAGCGGGAGCGGCGTGGTACGTTGCTCGAGGCACAACACCTGGAAGAATCCTTCTACAGTAAGTGCTGCTTCTTGTAGTTTGCCGAGTCGGGACCCGACCTTTCTTCCTTTTTGTTCTTCTTCTAACTTGCTTCTTCCTTTGCGACAGGGGCCTTCCCAGAGACGCAGCGGCTAGTGGAGGAATCCGTCCGCTATCAGCGCGACCCGACCGGCGTTGCTGGGTCTGGGACGGATCCGCTGACGGCCTGGACCTTCCCGGAGATCATCGCCGCTGCTGAGGCCCGCTTGCGGGTCCTAGGGACGCAGATGGAGCGGCTGTCTCGGGCCAGCACCACGATGACGACGGCCCTATGGCCGGACTCCGTCCATCCGCGCAGCTTCTCGCGCCTGGCGCGCTGGTTGGAGATGGGCCCGGACCGCCTTGGCGAGTGGCGTCTTTCCGCCGCCCAGGCCGGTGCTGAGATGGCGCTTCGGATTGCGCTGTCTTGGCATCCGGATCTCCAGCTAGACGCGATGATGGGCCAGTGCACCGGTTCGGAGCAGTTGCTGTAGGGGCAAGCCAGCCGGATTGCCTCCTGGGCCAGCTACATCGCCGAGTTTGCCTTCCACGACGAGTTCCATCCGGAGCAGACGGAAGACGGCAGGGTCATGGATGGCGACGACTACAACTTGCTTCTTCATGATCTGGAGGGGAGCTCGGAGGAGACAGGTGTCTATGGCGACGCGGATGCCAAAGCGGACACTAGTGCCTCGCTGGACCCGGAGGCCGGCAGGGGAGAGTCGTCGACGTCGCGACGCGGCGCTGGAGATGCCTGAGACACTTTTGTGTAAAACACTGTTAAGTAGCAGGTCCACCCACCCACTGGGGGTTTTAGGGTGTAATGAACTTGAGTTGTGGGCCTTTGCTTTAAATATTTGTGTGTAAATGTCATGAGTGCTTTTTTGCTCTTTGCCTTCCGCTTTTTCGAACCGATTGCATGCACTTTTCCTCTCTCAAACC
>NC_041383.1:651649798-651780811 GCF_002162155.2 Triticum dicoccoides | reverse complement strand
CGAGTCAGACGGCCAAGGCTCCGGTCCGTGACAAGGAGTTCAATTCTTCAAGAGGGGCGCGCAGGACTTGGGTCCTTAGAAGCGTTGAGCGCGAGCGAAACACCCACTGGGCCGGCTGGCGACAATCCGGCTTGGCCGGTTGGTGAGCAGCCGGTCGTGCGGCTACTTGATTTGTTGAGTGACGGGCCGGGTTGATCGACCCGGCGGCCTTTGACTTAGTGTATGAATCATAGAGGGGCTTTGGCCCATTGTGCTTGCCCGCCGACAGCCAAAGTTGGATCTGCGGTTTTAGGGCGAAGTGGGGGGCCACGGCGTCCCAACTTTATCAGGAATCACCAAGGAAGGCGGCGGGGTGGCGACCGAGCCGGCCTACCCCCAAGCCCCCGGGTCGAGCGGGTCAAGCCGGAGGCCGAGTTCAGTGGTAAAGTGATGCAGAAAAATAGGGACGTAATAAATTGGTCGGCAAAAGGCAGCCCCCGAGTCTCATTCGGGGACCCCATAGTTTCATGCGTTTACAACAGGCGATGATACATACACTCATGCGGCTAACTGTAAAACGGGCGGAGGAGTTCCGCTTTCCACGGCCGGGTCATTTCTTCACCGGCGGTGTCCTTCTTGCACTTCTTTGACTTGCACGCGTCGATGAGGTAGTAGGCGTTGCGATCGCGCAAAGCCCTGCTCATGATGAATGGGCCCTCCCATGGAGGGGACAACTTGTGCTGGCCTGCCTGCTCTTGGACGAGTTGGAGGACGAGGTCGCCCTTGCGGAATGCGAGGGGCTTGATTTTCTTGCTATGGTAGTGCCTCGGGCCTTGCTGGTAGATAGCCGAACGGCTAAGTGCCAGAAGGCGTGCTTCTTCGAGCAGGTCGACACCGTCTTCGTGTGCCTCTCTGGTTTCGGCTTTGGTGTATATCACGACGCGCGGCGAGTCGAACTCGATGTCGGTCGGGATGACGGCTTCGGCTCCATAAACGAGGAACAATGGGGTGAACACGGTCGACCGGTTTGGCGTGGTGCGTAAACTCCAAAGAACTGTAGGCAACTCGTCAAGCCAACTGCCGGGTGAGCGGATGAGTGGCTCGACGAGTCGCGGCTTGATGCCGAACAGGATGAGTCCGTTGGCCCGCTCGACCTGCCGGTTGGACTGCGGATGTGCCACGGAGGCCAGGTCGAGGTGGATGCCGAAGACAGAGCAGTATTGCTTGAGCGCGCCCTTGGCGAAGTTGGTGCCGTTGTCGGTGATGATGTTGTTCGGCATGCCGTAGTGCGCTGCTATGTCCTTGATAAACCAGACGGTTGTTGGCCCATCCAGTTTCTTGATAGGTCTTGCCTCGATCCACTTGGTGAATTTGTCCACTGCCACCAGTAAGTGCGTCATGCCGCCTCGAGCGGTTTTGAAGGGTCCCACCATGTCGAGTCCCCAGATCGCGAAGGGCCAGGCGATCGGTATGGTGCGGAGTGCTGACGCAGGCTGGTGGCTGCGTTTGCTGAAGCATTGGCACTGTCGCACTTGAGGACGAGTGACTCGGCGTATTCGAGGGTCGTGGGACAGTAGAAACCGTGGAGGAATGCCTTGGCCACCAGGGATCGCAATGTGGCGTGGTTCCCGCACTTGCCCTGGTGAATGCCGAGGAGGATGTTGATGCCACGTTCCTGCTCGACACAGCGCTAGAACACGCCGGTAGAGTTGCGCTTGACGAGCTCGTTGTTGATGATGCTATAGGGGGACGCTCGGCGCTGAACTTGCCGAGCTTCGGTCTCGTCCATGTGGAGAACCCCATTCTCCAGAAATTCTGATATCGGCAGGGCCCAAGATGGGGCCGCGACCACAGTGAAGACGACCACCTGAGTGGGTTCCGAGTCGGTGGCCCCTGGGCTGGGTTGAGCAGCCCCCGGGTTGGGGACGGCGACAGCCGGGTTCGGGGTGATGGTGGCCGGGTTGAGCTGAGCAGCCCTCGGGCCGGGTTCAACATCCCCCGGGCCGGGTTCAGCAGCCCCCAGGCCGGCTTGTGGTGTGCCCGGTCGTCTGGAACATGGATGGACTTAGAGTCCGGTGATGGCTTGACGGACGGCTTGCGCAGGTGCTCGAGGGAGACGCCATACGGGGTGGATTAACAAGACGGGGCGATCTTGGCGAGCGTGTCGGCTGCTTCATTCTCCACGCGCGGGACGTGGAGGACTCGCAACCCTCGAAGGATCCAGACAGCTTCTGGACGAGGAAACGGTAGCTTGCCATGTTGGAGTCGCGGGCGTCCCATTCACCAGAACACTGCTGCACCACCAGGTCTGAGTCACCGTAGCACAAGATGCCCCGGATGCCGAGTTCCTTTGCAAGCCGGAGGCCATGCACAAGGGCTTCATATTCGGCGACGTTGTTGGAGGCGGCGAAGTGGATCTGGAGCGCGTAGCAGAGCCGGTCGCCCTTCGGAGATGACAGTATGATGTCGGCCCCCAAGCCGAGTCGCATCTTGGACCCGTCGAAGTGCATGCGCCAATGCATTGAGTCAGGAGGCGGCGGCATGTATTGGGTCTCGGTCCAGTCAACGAGGAAGTCGGACAGGGCTTGAGACTTGATCGTGGTGCGGGGCTTGTAGAGGTTGGTGTGGCCGGCTAGCTGGATCACCCACTTGGCGACCCGGCCTGAGGCGTCCCGGCACCTGATGATTTCTCTGATAGGCGCTGTGCTGATGACGATGACGACGTGCTCTTGAAAGTACTGCTTCAGCTTCTTGGCAGTGAGGTACACGCCGTAACACATCTTCTGGTAGTGTGGGTAGTTCTGCTTGGAGATGGAGAGCACCTTGCTCAGGTAGTAGTCTGGTCGTTGGACGGCTTGGATCTTGCCCTTCTCTCGTTGCTCGAACACCAGCATCGTGCTGACCGCCCGTGAGGTCGCGGCTATGTAGAGCAACAGTGGCTCCTTGTCAGTTGACGCGGCCAAGACTGGTGTGGTGGAGAGCATGCGCTTGAGGTCTTGGAAGGCCTCGTCTGCCTTGTCATTCCACTCGAACGGGCTTGTCTTCTCGATCAGCTGGTATAGGGTAGCCCCCTCTCGCCCAGCCGGCTTAGAAACCGACTGACCGAGGCCAAGCTCTGGACATCGTGCAGCCGTGTTCGCCTCAATGTCGTGTTCCAAGACGAGGAAGCCGAGTAGCTTTTTGGCCGGGACGCCGAAGACGCATTTTTTCGGGTTGAGCTTGACCTTGTATTCGCGGAGGTTGGCGAATGTTTCCTTCAAATCGTCAAGGAGCGTGAGGTGCTGCTTGGTCTTCACCATGATGTCATCCACGTACACGTGGATGTTGCGGCCGAGTTGCGGCAGCAGGCATTTCTACATGCAGCGTTGGAAGGTGGCGCCGACATTCTTCAAGCCGAACGACATGGTGATGTAGCAATACGCCCCAAAGGGCGTGATGAAGGACGTCTTCAGGGCATCGGCCGGGTCCAGCTTGATCTGGTGATAGCCAGAGCAAGCGTCCAGGAAGGACAGGAGCTCGCACCCGGCGGTCGAGTCGATGACTTGGTCGATCCGCGGGAGAGCAAACGGATCCTTGGGACAGGCCTTGTTAAGGCTGGTGTAGTCGATACACATGCACCAGGTCTTGTTCTTCTTCAGGACGAGGACTGGATTGGCCAGCCACTCGGGGTGAAATACTTCCATTATGAAGCCGGCCGCCAAAAGCTTGGCGACCTCTTCACCAATGGTTCTTCTCTTCTCTTCAGAAAATCGTCGGAGGGGTTGACGGACAGGCTTGGCGTCCTTGCGGACGTGAAGTTTGTTCTCGGCGTACTTCCTCGGGATACCCGACATGTCCTTGGGGGTCCATGCGAAGATATTTCAATTCTCACGGAGGAAGTCGACGAGCTCGCCTTCCTATTTGCTGTCGAGGCAGGCGCCTACGAAAACATACTTGCTGCAGCTGGGGTCTTCGGGGTTGAGCTTCACTTTCTTGGTCTCCCTGGAGGGCTTGAAAGCAGCCTCGTCTGCCGGGTCCAGGGTCGGAATCGATGCCACGAAGGCCTCGCCTGCCAAGGCGATGATTTGGTCGAGCTGGCGCCGCTCCTCGGCAATGACCAGCGACTCGGCCAACTTGGCGCCGTCTCGGGCGCACTCCAGAGACTTGTGGTAGTCGCCGGTGACGGTAATGAGGCCCTTGGGACCCGACATCTTCATCTTCAGGTACGCGTAGTGGGGAACCGCCATGAACTTGGCGAGCGCGGGCCGGCCCAGCAATGCGTGGTATGCACTGGACAGGTCCACCACCTTGAACCAGACCGGTTCGCGTCGGAAGTGGCTACTGTCGCTGAACAAGACATCGAGCTGAACCCGGCCAATGGGCGAGCAGGAGACGCTGGGTACGATGCCGTGGAAGACTGTCCGGGTTGGCTCCAGGTCCTCGGCCTTGAGGCCGAGCTTGGTCATCGTGTCGCGATAGAGGATGTTGATGCTACTGCCGCTGTCGATGAGGACTCGAGAGAACTTGCATGTGCACCGCAGATGATGGTTGGGTTGAGGACGAGGGCGTAGCCACCCGGACTCGACATGACTGTCGGGTGATCCTCCCAGGTCCAGGTGATCGGGCTATCCGACCAGTGCATGAAATCCGGCTTGGCCGGGATGACGGTGTTAACCTCCTGCCGAAGGAGGCGCTCGTTGCGATTGTCATTGCCGAGGCTGGTGAAGACGATGTAGGCCGCGTTTTGGTCCGGGTAGGCATCATTCCGCATCACGCCGCTGGCGGGAGGCGGTGGTGGAGGCGGAGGCGGCTATCCTGTGCCTGGATCTGGAGCCGCAGCCGGAGGAGGCGAAACGTCCCCCCTCATGATGCGCTTGGTGATGGCGCACTACCGAAGCGTGTGTGTGGAGGGTCTTGCGCCGCTGTGGTGCTTGCATGGGGCATTGAGCATCTCTTCGAAACTCATGGCGGGTTGCCACGCCATCTTGCCGGTCTGCCGGCGCTTCGCTGCCGGGTCCGTCGCGGGCTCGGCGGCCGCGACGAGCCGGTTGTTGTGATGTTGCGCCGACTGGTCGGCCTTGTGCCGGCTTCGGGGGAGGAACCGGCTTTGCTTTGCCGACTTCATCCAGCGCCACCTGGATCTTCATGGCGGAGTCGGCGGTTGCGTACTTGTCCGCCGTAACCATGAGCACGACCATGGTGGCCGGCTCGGAGCGTAGGAGCTTGTGCTTGAGAAGGGTGCCGTCTCGGCACCGGGTGACGAAGTACTGGATCACCTGGACTTCATGGACGCTCTCGTAGCTGTTCCGGAGCTCGGTCCAGCATGCGAGATACTTGCGGCCGGTCTCCGTCGGCCCCTGCACGCACATGGCAAGCTGGCTAGGGCGACCGGGTCGCTTGTATGTCCCCGTGAAGTTGCGGACAAAGACTTCCTCGAAATCAACCCACGCGTTGATGCTGCCCATTGGCAGGCTGTTCAACCATGTGCGGGCCGACCCCTGGAGCATGAGCGGTGCGTAGTGCACGACGAGACGACGATTGGCATCAGTGATGCCAATGGCCGTGGTGTAGTCGGTGAGCCAGTCTTTTGGCTTCACGGTCCCATTGTACTTGGGAGTGTCGCGGGGGAGCACGAACCCCTTGGGGAAGGGCTCCTCCCAGATGCGTGGGCCGAAGCACGCCGGCCCGATAGCGATGCTCTCCTCCACCTCCAAGGAGCGAGCGAGCTGATCGAGGTGGTGGCGCATGTCGGCGTCATCGATGACGCGCGGGCCGAGTCGACTGGCAGCCAGGCCCCGAGGGGCCGGGTAGGTTGGAGCCGGACGCCGGCCATGCTGGCCGGGTCCGCGCTGGGTCTCCGGGGTGGGCTCGTTGCCCGGATCGTCAGTGGCGGTGGCGGCCGGGTTGCGTCGGGTCCGGGCTTGGCCGGAGTGCGCCTCGCCGGGCGGCGAGGAAGCCGTGTGCAGAAGTTCACCGGGTCCGCCAAGACGGGCGGAGCCGGATCCCGCCGGCTTGGCGAGCTGGTTGAGGTGATCCTGCTGGGTGTTGGCGGCGTGGAGGAGCTCGCGCATCCGCCCGATGCGTTCTTTGAGATCCTAGCCCGCGAGTTGGTCGAGGCCGACCGCGGCTGCCTCCGCAGCGTGCATGTTCTTCACTGGGGTTTCATAGACGGTCCGGACGGCGCCGAAGGCCCGGCCGATCGCTCCTCCCCGGGCGCGAGTATCGGCGACCCGGCTTGGCTCGGCCGCGGCGGGTGTGAACCCGTGGGCGGCGTCGTGCTCCATCTGAGCGGATTCCAGGCGACGCCTGTTAGCAGCCAGCGTCTCGGACAGGTCCAGCATCTGCTGGCGCCTATCCTCGAGCTAGGTTCGGGCTTCAACGACGTTAGTGGCATCGACGTCGGTGCTGATGGGGATGCCGAGGCTCTGCATCACGGCACGCAGTGGGTCGGACGCCTCATTATGTGCTGCAGCGGCCCCGGCTTCTGCGACCCTCCTCGCCTTGCTCGACGAGGAGGAGGCGCCATCGCCGGTGACGAAAACCTCCACATGGGTGTCCATCGCCCCGGCGGCAATGCCGCCGCCGAGGGAGAGGGGAGAGTCGGAGTAGCTGAGCACCTCGCTGGGGTACTCGTCGGCCGCGAACGCATCGGAGATGCGCAACGCGGTGAAGGAGGCGGCGAGCGTGCCGATGACGTCGTCCGCCAAAGCGACGGACTCGTCGGAGTAGGAGAAGGGCCCCGTCTGAAGCATGCTCCCGGCCAGCTCCTCGAGCTGCCCCACAGTGGGCGCCAACTGTCGTGGTGGGCGCACGGCAGATGCCAAGGGATGGCTAAAGAGAGGAGGAGGCTCGAGGGCGCTGGTGGGCTCCAGAGGCGAGGTTGGCATGCGCGGGCGCGGGACGCCGGACATACCCAGATTCGGGGCTCTCCGGTGAGATAATTCCCCTAGTCCTGCCGAGTTTAGTTGGATGATCGATAGTACAATGTCGCTCCTAGAGCTGTATGGAGGAGGAAGGAAGCTGGCCAAGGCTTGGGCTGCTCCTTCTCCTCGGTGTTGCCGTTGGGTGGCTAGTCCTATGCTTGCTTGTGTTTCTCTTACATATGTCTCATATCATTCCCTCTCCCTGTAGGCGTGGGTTCCTGGGGGGTTTATAGATCAACCCACCCAGGGTTACAATGGTAATATGCCGAGTCGGTGGGTCTGTATTGTCAGTGTCCAGGGTACCGGGATGGGTCCCACTTGTGGGCTTGTGGTTCGCTGGGTTTCCCTACGTGCGGGCCCCGCGTGCCTAGGGGGATTGTGCGCCGTCTTGTTGATCGTCAGGGCGTGGCCGAGTCGAGTCGTGTACAGTGCTCTCCGTCAGGCTGCCGCTTGCTATCGTCAGCGATGAGGGCGGGAGCACAGCCACGCCAAGCCTGGTCTGCGGGTAGGTAAGGGGCACTATTGCCACGCTCTGGCTTACCATAGGCATGGGTGGGAACATTGTTGTCTTGGTCATCGGTGGTTGAGGTCCCGTCCCATCGTACGGCCTGGATGGGATGGGAGCTGACCCGTGGCTAGGTTGTCGTGGATGCCACGGGTGGGTTGGCTTGCTTGGGAAGCCATGGTTGCGCCGGGTTGAGTTGTCTTGCGCCAGTTGCTGTGGCCGGGTCGACGTACCTTGCCAGGTCGGAGAGTTTGGCCGGGTCGCGGGCCTTGCCGGGTCGAGCGACCCGGCCAGGCGCGTGCAAGTTTGCGGGGCGATGCGGGCCCTGCTGTTTTTGAAAAGGATCCGGGTTCCGTTGCCTGCACGAGGTTCATGCCCCCGACAGCTTCCTTAGAACTTTCAATAATCTTTCTTCTTCATGTTCTAAAAGGTTAGCACTAATAATAACATGATATATCTTTTTCTCATCAAGATAAACATATTTCAAAATGTCTGGAAATTGTTTTAATTCAAACACAGGATCACCTTTAGGTGGAGGAGGACCTCCTAGAGTTTCAATAGGCAAATTGTTTTTAAGCAGAGGTTGTTGTTCGAAAAAGATTCTATCTATTTCATTTCTTTCATGCATTTGCAAATAATTTCCATGGTCTAGCAAATATTGTTCCTAAGGATAAGTAGGTGGCACAACAATAGAAGCAAGACCAATAATTTCATCCTTACTAGGCAAATCCTTCTTATGAGGTTGTCTACTAAACCTGGAAAAATTAAATTCATGAGATTCATCACCAAAGCTAACACTGATAGTTTGTTTCTCACAATCTATTTTGGCATTGACGGTGTTCAAGAAAGGTCTGCCAAAGATAATGGGATAAAAGTCATCTTGTGGGGAGCTAAGAACAAGAAAATTAGTAGGGTATTTTATTTTGCCACACAAGACTTCAACATCTCTAAGAATCCCAATTGGTGATATAGTATCTCTATTGGCAAGTTTAATAGTGACATCTATGCCCTCTATTTCAGCAGGTCCTATTTCATTCTTAATTTCTTTATATAAGGAAAAATGAATAGCACTCGCACTAACACCTAGGTCACATAACCCATGATAACAGTGATCTCCTATCTTAACTGAGACAACAGGCATGCCAACAATTGGTCTGTGTTTATCATTTTTATCAGGTTTGGCAATTCTAGAAGCTTCCTCACAGAAGTAAATAACATGCCCATCCATATTATCGACTAAGAGATCTTTAACCATAGCAACACTAGGTTCAACTCTGATTTTTTCAGATCGTTTGGGTGTTCTAACATAACTTTTGTTAACCACAGTTGAAGCTTTAGCATGTTCCTTCATCCTAACAGGGAAATGTGGTTTTTCAATATAAGCAGTGGGAACAACTGGATCAACATTGTAAATGATAGTTTCTTCTTTAGCTTTTACCGGTTCTTTAACTTCTTCTTCAATAGGTGGATGATATTTAAACCACTTCTCCTTAGGGAGATCAATGTGAGTAGCAAAACATTCACAAAAGGAAGCTCCTTCTCAGAGTCAAGTCCATATTTAGTGCTAAACTTTTGAAAAGCATCAGTATTCATAAAAGATTTAACACAATCAAACTTAGGTTCAATACCCGACTCTTTACCTTCCTCGAGTTCTCAATCTTCAGAGTTGCATTTAATTCTTTCTAAAAGATCCCACCGGAATTCAATAGTCTTCTTCATAAAAGAACTAGTACAAGAAGTATCGAGCATGGATTGATCGTTACGAGAAAGCCGAGCATAAAAATTCTGAATAATAATTTCTATTGAGAGCTCATGATTGGGGCATGAATATAACATTGACTTAAGCCTCCCCCAAGCTAGAGAGACACTTTCTCCTTCACAAGGCCAAAAATTATATATATAGTTCCGATCACGACGAACTAGATGCATGGGATAAATTTTTGGATGAAATTCCAATTTCAACCGATTCCAGTTCCAAGATCCAATATCATCGCATAGCCTATACCATGTCGATGCTTTTTCCCTTCAAAGATAAAGGGAAAACCTTCTTCTTAGATTCATCTCCGGGCAAACCTGCAAGCTTAAACAATCCACAAATTTCATCCACATATATCAAGTGCATATCAGGATGTTTGGTTCCATCTCCTGCATAAGGATTAGCTAGCAGTTGTTCTAACATACATGAAGGAATTTTATACTCAATATTTTAAGTAGGTGAGTAGGTTGAGAGGAAACTAATTGTGGTTCCGGTTGAGGTGAAGATACCCCAAACAAACCCCCTCAAAGGATTGTTTTCCATAGTAGCAAGTGACAATAAATTTCAGCATGTAGTAATAACGTTTCCTTACCAATTTCCACTTACCAAGAGCGCTTCACTCCCCGGCAACGACGCCAGAAAATAGCCTTGATGACCCACAAGTATATGGGGTCAATTGTAGCCTTTTTGATAAGTAAGAGTGTCGAACCCAACGATGAGCAGAAGGAAATGACAAGTGGTTTTTAGCAAGGTAATGTCTGCAAGTGCTAAAATTGTAAGTAACGGAGTAGTTTTGATAGCATGATCATTTGTAACGAGCAAGTAACGATAGTAGTAAAAAAAGTGCAGCAAGGTAGCCCAATCCTTTTTGAGGCAAAGGACATGCCAAAATGGTCTCTTATGATAAGAAAAGTGTTCTTGAGGGTACACGGGAATTTTATCTAGTCACTTTCCTCATGTTGGCTTATTTCGTGTTCGCTACTTTGGTAATTTGGTATGTGGGTGGACCGGTGCTTAGGTGCTGTTCTTACTTGAACAAACCTCCTACTTATGATTAACCCTCTCGCAAGCATCCACAACTACAAGAAAAGTATTAAGAATAAATTATAACCATAGCATAAACTTTTGGATCCAATCGGTCCCTTACGGAATAGCGCATAAACTGGGGTTTAAGCTTCTGTCACTCTCGCAGCCCACCATCTAATAACTACTATACAATGCATTCCCTTAGGCCCAAATATGGTGAAGTGTCATGTAGTCGATGTTCACATGACACCACTAAGAGAATGACAACATACATATCATCAAAATATCGAACACATATCAAGTTCACATGATTACTTGCAACATGATTTCTCCCGTGACCTCAAGAATGAAAGTAACTACTCACAAATGATAATCATGCTCAAGATAAGAGGGGTATTAAATAGCATAATGGATTTGAACATACAATCTTCCACCAAATAAACCATATAGTAATCAACTACAAAATGTAATCAACACTACTAGTCACCCACAAGCACCAATCTATAGTTCCGGTACAAAGATTGAACACAACAGATGAGCTAGGGTTTGAGAGGAGTTGGTGTTGTTGAAGATGTTGATAAATATAGCCCTCACCAAGATGGGAGAGTTGTTGGTGATGATGATGACGATGATTTCCCCCTCCGGGAGGGAAGTTCCCCCGGTGGAATCCCTCTGCCAAAGGCAAAAGTGCTCCTGCCCAAGTTCTGCCTCGAGGCGGTGCCTCTTCGTCCCGAAAGTCCTCCCCTTAATTATTTTAGGTCAAAATGACTTATATAGCCGAAGATGGGCACCGGTGGTGGGCCGAGGAGGGCAGCACCCACCAAGGCCCGCCTGGGCCTCCTGGCGCGCCCAGGTGGGTTGTTCCCACCTGGTGGCCCCCCTCTGGTACTTATTTGCTCCAATAATTCTTAAATATTCCATAAAAAATCCTCGGGAAGTTTCAGCTCATTTGGAGTTGTGCAGAATAGGTAGCTTGACGTAGCTTTTTCAGGTCCAGATTTCCAGCTGCCAGAAATCTCCCCCTTTGTGCATACCTTGCATATTATGAGAGAAAAGGCATTAGAATTACTCCAAAAAGCATTTTTATACAATAAAACAACATAAATAACAGTAGGAAAACATGATTCAAAATGGACGTATCAAGTACGGTTCTTGCTAGAAGCCCGTAGCAGCCACGTTAAACTTGCAACAACAAAGTAGAGGACGTCTAAATTGTTTTTACAGGGCATGTTGTGATGTGATATGGTCAAGAGATGAGGTGATATACATTGTTGTATGAGATGATCATGTTTTGTAAAAGTTATCGGCAACTGGCAGGAGCCTTATGGTTGTCGCTTTATTGTATGAAATACAAACGCCATGTAATTGCTTTACTTTATCACTAAGTGGTAGCGATAGTCGTAGAAGCAATAGTTGGCGAGACAACCACGATGCTACGATGGAGATGAAGGTGTCAAGCCGGTGATGATGGAGATCATGACGTTGCTTTGGTGATGGAGATCAAAAGCACACGATGATGATGGCCTTATCATGTCACATATTTTGATTGCATGTGATGTTTATCTTTATGCATCTTACTTTGCTTAGTACGGCGACAGCATTATAAGGTGACCCCTTACTAAAATTTCAAGGTATAAGTGTTCTCCCCGAGTATGCACCATTGCGAAAGTTCTTCGTGTTGAGACACCACGTGATGGTCGGGTGTGATAGGCTCTACGTTTAAATACAATGGGTGCAAGCCAGCTTTGCACATGCGGAATACTCAGGTTAAACTTGACGAGCCTAGCATATACAGATATGGCCTCGGAACACTAGAGACGGAAAGGTCGAGCGTGAATCATATAGTGGATATGATCAATATAGAGATGTTCACCATTGATGACTACTCCATGTCATGTGATGATCGGACATGGTTTAGTTGATTTGGATCACGTATCATTTAGATGACTTGAGGGATGTCTATCTAAGTGGGAGTTCTTAAGTAATATGATTAATTGAACTTAATTTATCATGAACTTAGTCCTGATAGTTTTTGCATATCTATGTTGTAGATCAATGTCCCGTGCTACCGTTCCCTTGAATTTTAATGTGTTCCTAGAGAAAGCTAAGTTGAAAGATGATGGTAGCAACTACACGGACTGGGTCCATAACTTGAGGATTATCCTCATTGCTGCGCAGAAGAATTATGTCATTGATGCACCGCTGGGTGAAAGGCCTGCTACAGGAGCAGAAGCTGACGTTGTGAACATCTGGCAAGCTCGATCTGATGACAACTTGTTAGTTCAGTGTGCCATGCTTTACGACTTAGAATCTGGACTTCAAAGATGTTTTGGACGTCATGGACCATATGAGATGTTCCAGGAGTTGAAGCTAATATTTCAAGCAAATGCCCGAGTTAAGAGATATGAAGTCTCCAACAAGTTCTATAGCTGCAAGATGGAGGAGAACAATTATGTTAGTGAGCACATACTCAGAATGTCTAGGTACCATAATCACTTGACTCAGCTGGGAGTTAATCTTCCAGATGATTGTGTCATTGACAGAGTTCTTCAATCACTGCCACCAAGCTACAAAGGCTTCATAATGAACTACAATATGCAAGGGATGGCAAAGACTATTCCCAAGCTCTTCGCAATGCTAAAGGTTGCGGAGGTAGAAATCAAGAAGGAGCATTAAGTGTTGATGGTTAACAAGACCACTTGTTTCAAGAAGAAAGGCAAGGGTAAAAAGAAGGGGAACTTCAAGAAGAATGACAAGCAAGTTGTCACTCCTGAGAAGAAACCCAAAGCTGGACCCAAGCTTGAAACTGAGTGCTTCTACTACAAAGGGACTGGTGACTGGAAGCGGAACTGCCCCAAGTATTTGGTGGATAAGAAGGATGGCAAAGTGAACAAAGGTATATTTCATATACATGTTATTGATGTGTACCTTAATAATTCTCGTAGTAGTGCCTGGGTATTTGATACTGGTTCGGTTGCTCATATTTGTAACTCGAAACAGGGACTACGGATTAAATGAAGATTGGCTAAGGACGAGGTGATGATGCGCATCGGGAATGGTTCCAAGGTCGATGTGATCGCTGTCGGCTCGGGACCTCTACATCTACCTTCGAGATTAGTTTTAGACCTGAATAATTGTTATTTGGTGATACACATATCCATAATATTGATGCCAAAAGATGCAAAGTTGATAATGATAGTGCAACTTATTTGTGACACTGCCGTTTGGGTCATATCGATGTAAAGCGCATGAAGAAACTCCATAAAGATGGACTTTTGGAAATCACTTGATTATGAATCATTTGATACTTGTGAACTGTGCCTTATGGGAAAGATGACTAAGATTCCATTCTCCGGAACAATGGAACGAGCTAATGACTTATTGTAAATAATGCATACCGATGTATGCAGTCCAATGAGTATTGAGGCTCGTTGCGAGTATCATTATTTTCTGACCTTCACAGATGATTTAAGCAGATATGGGTATATCTACTAAATGAAACACAGGTCTAAAACATTTGAAAAGTTCAAATAATTTCAGAGTGAAGTGGAGAATCATCGTAACAAGAAAATAAAGTTTCTACGATCTGATCATGGAGGAGTATATTTGAGTTGGGAGTTTGGCCTTCATTTAAAACAATATGGAATAGTTTCATAGCTCACGCCACCTGGAACACCACAGTGTAATGGTGTGTCTAAATGTCGTAACCGCACTTTATTAGATATGGTGCGATTTATGATGTCTCTTACCGATTTACCACTTTTGTTTTGGGGTTATGCACTAGAGACAGCTGCATTCACATCAAATAGGGCATCGTTAAAATCCATTGCGACGACACTGTATGAACTGTGGTTTGGCAACAAACCTAAGTTGTCGTTTCTTAAAGTTTGGGGATGCGATGCTTATGTCAAAATGCTTCAGCCTGGTAAGCTCAAACTCAAATCGGAGAAGTGCGTCTTCATAGGATACCCTAAGAAACAATTGGGTACACCTTCTACCACAAGTCCGAAGGCAAGATCTTTGTTGCTAAGAACATAACCTTTCTAGAGAAGGAGTTTCTCTCGAAAGAAGTGAGCGGGAGGAAAGTAGAACTTGATGAGGTAATTGTACCTACTCTCAATTTGTAAGGTAGCTCATCCGAGAAATCTGTTCCCGTGATGCCTACACCAACTGGAGAGGAAGCTAATGATAAAGATCATGAAACTTTAGATCAAGTTGCTACAAAACCTCGTAGGTCAAATAGAGCACGATCCGCACCAGAGTGGTACGGTAATCCTGTTCTAGAGGTCATGTTGATTGACCATGACGAACCCAAGAACTATGAAGAAGCTATGATGAGCCCAGATTCTGATAAATGGATTGAGGCCATGAAAGCTGAGATAGGATCCATGTATGTGAAAAAAGTGTGGACTTTGGTGGATCTGCCCGATGATCGGTGACCCATAGAGAATAAATGGATATTCAAGAAGAATACTAACGTTGATGGTAATGTTACTGTCTATAAAGCTCGACTTGTTGCAAAAGGTTTTCGACAGGTTCAAGGAGTTGACTACGATGAGACTTTCTCACCCGTAGCGATGCTTAAGTCTGTCTGAATCATGTTAGCAATTGCCACATTTTATGATTATGAAATCTGGCAAATGGATGTCAAAACTGCATTCCTTAATAGATTTCTTAAAGAAGAGTTGTATATGATGCAACCAGAAGGTTTTGTCGATCCTAAAGGTGCTAACAAAGTGTGCAAGCTCCAGCGATCCACTTATGGACTGGTGCAAGAATCTCGGAGTTGGAATATATCCTTTGATGAGGTGGTCAATGCATATGGTTTTATACAGACTTTTGGAGAAGCCTGTATTTACAAGAAAGTGAGTGGGAGCTCTATAGCATTTCTAATATTATATGTGGATGACATATTGTTGATTGGAAATGATGTAGAATTTTTGGATAGCATAAAAGGATACTTGAATAAGAGTTTTTCAATGAAAGACCTCGGTGAAGCTACTTATATATTGGGCATCAAGATCTTTAGAGATAGATCAAGACGCTTGATAGGACTTTCACAAAGCACATACCTTGATAAAGTTTTGAAGAAGTTCAAAATGGATCAGTCAAAGAAAGGGTTCTTGCCTGTATTACAAGGTGTGAAGTTGAGTCAGACTCAATGCCCGACCACTACAGAAGATAGAGAGAAAATGAAAGTCATTCCCTATGCCTCAGCCATAGGTTCTATCATGTATGTTGTGTACCAGACCTGATGTGTGCATTGCTATAAGTTTAGCAGGGAGTTACCAAAGTAATCCAGGAGTGGATCACTGGACAGCGGTCAAGAACATCCTAAAGTACCGGAAAAGGACTAGGGATATGTTTCTCATTTATGGAGGTGACAAAGAGCTTGTCGTAAGTGGTTACGTCGACGCTAGCTTTGACACTGATCCGGATGACTCTAAGTCACAAACTGGATACATATTTTTATTGAATGGTGGAGCTGTCAATTGGTGTAGTTCCAAGTAGAGCGTCGTGGCGGGATCTATGTGTGAAGCGGAGTACATAGCTGCTTTGGAAGCAGCAAATGAAGGAGTTTGGATGAAGGAGTTCATATCCGATCTAGGTGTAATACTAGTGCATCGGGTCCAATGAAAATCTTTTGTGATAATACTGGAGCAATTGCCTTGGCGAAGGAATCCAGATTTCACAAAAAGACCAAACACATCAAGGGATGCTTCAACTCCATCCGAGATTTGGTCAAGGAGGGAGACATAGACATTTGCAAAATACATACTGATCTGAATGTTGCAAACCCGTTGACTAAGCCTCTTCCACGAGCAAAACATGATCAGCACCAAGACTCGATGGGTGTTAGATTCATTACAATGTAATCTAGATGATTGACTCTAGTGCAAGTGGGAGACTGAAGGAAATATGCCCTAGAGGCAATAATAAAGTTGTTATTTTATATTTCCTTATATCATGATAAATGTTTACTATTCATGCTAGAATTGTATTAACCAGAAACTTGATACATGTGTGAATACATAGACAAAACACCGTGTCCCTAGTATGCCTCTACTAGACTAGCTCATTGATCAAAGATGGTTAAGTTTCCTAGCCATGGACATGAGTTGTCATTTTATGAACGGGATCACATCATTAGTGGAATGATGTGATGGACAAGACCCATTCATTAGCTTAGCATAATGATCGTTCAATTATATTGCTACTTCTTTTTTCATGTCAAATACATATTCCTCAGACTATGAGATTATGCAACTCCCGAACACCGGAGGAATACCTTGTGTGCTATCAAATGTCACAATATAACTGGGTGATTATAAAGATGCTCTACAGGTATCTCTAAAGGTGTTTGTTGGATTCGCATAGATCAAGATTATGATTTGTCACTCTGAGTATCGGAGAGGTATCTTTGGGCCCTCTCGGTAATGCACATCATATGAAGCCTTGCAAGCAATGTAACTAATGAGTTAGTTGCGGGATGATGCATTACGGAACGAGTAAAGAGACTTGCCGGTAATGAGATTGAACTATGTATGAATATACCGACGATCGAATCTCGGGCAAGTAACATACCGATGACAAAGGGAATAACATATATTGACACTGCGATTCAACCAATAAAGATCTTCGTAGAATATGTGGGAACCAATATGACCATCCAGGTTCCGCTATTGCTTATTGACCAGAGAGGTGTCTTGGTCATGTCTACATAGTTCTTGAACCCGTAGGGTCCGCACGCTTAACGTTCGATGACATATGTATTATATGAGTTATGTGTTTTGGTGACCGAAGTTTGTTCGGAGTACTGGATAAGATCACAAACGTGACGAGGAGTCTCAAAATGGTTGAGAGGTAAATATTCATATATTGGAAGGTGGTATTCGGACACCAGAATGGTTCCGAAGTGTTTCAGGTATTTTTTGGAGTATCGAGGGGTTACCGGAACCTCCCGGGGGAAGTAATGGGCCATATGGGCCATAGGGGAGAGGCAAAGCAGCCCACAAGGAGGTGGTGTCCCCCCCATGGGGAGTCCTAATTGGACAAGGGGAGGGGGTACGGCCCCCCTTTCCTTCTCCCTTTCCCTCTCCTTTCCCCTTTCCCCCTCCGCCAGAAGGAAGGAGGGGCGCGAATAGGACTGGGAGTCCAAGTGGGATTCCTCCCCACTTGGCGCACCCTACGCCGGCCTCCTCCTCTCTCCCTCCTTTATATACGAGGGGGGGGGGGGCAGGAGGACACAACAATTGCTCTTAGCCGTGTGCGGCACCCCCCTCCACTGTTTACGCCTCCGGTCATATTCTCGCGGTGCTTAGGCAAAGAACTGCGCGGATCACATCACCATCACCGTCACCACGCCGTCATGCTGACGGAACTCATCTACTCCTTCGACCCTCTGCTGGATCAAGAGCTCGAGGGACGTCATTGTGCTGAACATGTGCAGAACTCAGAGGTGCCGTACATTCGGTACTCGATCGGTCGGAACGAGAAGACATTCGACTACATCAACCGCGTTGAGAAAATGCTTCCGCTTTCCATCTGCAAGGGTACGTGGACACACTCTCCCCCTCTCATTGCTATGCATCTTCTAGATAGATCTTGTGTGAGCGTAGGAAATTCTTTTAAATTGCATGCTACGTTTCCCTACAAGGGGCACCGCTAGAACACACAAAATTGATTCCTAGCCGCATGCGGCGCCCCCCTCCAGAGTTTACGCCTCCGGTCATATTCATGTAGTGCTTAGGCGAAGACCTATGTGTATAACTTCACCATCACCGTCAACACGCCGTCGTGCTGACACAACTCTCCCTCGACACTTTGTTGGATCAAGAGTTTGAGGGACATCGTCGAGTTGAACACATGTAGAACTCGGAGGTGTCGTACGTTCGGTGCTTGATCGGTCGGAACGAGAAGAAGTTCGACTACATCAACTGCGTTAACAAATGCTTCCACTTTCGGTCTACGAGGGTACGTGGATACACTCTCCCCCTCTTGTTGCTATGCATCTCCAAGATAGATCTTGCGTGAGCATAGGAATTTTTTTTGAATTTGCATGATACGTTTCCCATCAGTGGCATCCAAGCCAGGTCTATGCATAGATGATATGCACGAGTAGAACACAAAGAGTTGTGGACGGTGATTTTCATACTGCTTACCACCAGTGTCTTATTTTGATTCAGCGGTATTGTTGGATGAAGCGGCCCGGACCAACCTTACATGACCACGTTCATGAGACCGGTTCCACTGACAGACATGCAACTAGTTTTGCATAAAGGTGGCTGGCGAGTGTCTGTTTATCCTACTTTAGTTGAATCGAACTTACTGTGGTCGGTCCTTGTTGAAGGTTAAACAACAAACTTGATAAATCACCGTTGTGGTTTTGTGCCGAAGGTAAGAACGTTTCTTGCTAGAAGCCTATAGCAGCCACGTAAAACTTGCAACAACAAAGTAGAGGACGTCTAACTTGTTCTTGCAGGGCATGTTGTGATGTGATATGGTCAAGACATGACGTGATATATGTTGTTGTATGAGATGATCGTGTTTTAAAGTTATCGGCAACTGACGGGAGCCTTATGGTTGTCGCTTTATTGTATGAAATGCAAACGCCATGTAATTTCTTTACTTTATCACTAAGCGGTAACGCTAGTTGTAGAAGCAACTGTTGGCAAGAAGACCACGACGCTATGATGGAGATCAAAGTGTCAAGACGGTGACGATCATGACGTTGCTTTGGAGATGGAGATCAAAAGCACAAGATGATGATGGCCATATCATGTCACATATTTTGATTGGATGTGATGTTTATCTTTTTGCATCTTATTTTGCTTAGTACAACGGTAGCATTATAAGATGATCCCTTAACTAAATTTCAAGGTATAAGTGTTCTCCCCGAGTATGCACCGTTGCGAAAGTTCTTCGTGCCGAGACACCACGTGATGATTGGGTGTGATAGGCTCTACGTTCACATATAATCGGTGCAAGCCAGTTTTGGGCACATGGAATACTCGGGTTAAACTTGACATCGCCTCGGAAGACTGGAGACCGAAAGGTCGAATGTGAATCATATAGTAGATATTATCAACATAGAGATGTTCACCATTGATGACTACTCCATCTCATGTGATTACCAGACATGGTTTAGTTGATTTGGATCACGTATCATTTAGATGACTTGAGGGATGTCTATCTAAGTGGTAGTTCTTAAGTAACATGATTAATTGAACTTACTTTATCATGAACTTAGTCCTGATAGTTTTTGCAAATTATGTTGTAGATCAATAGCTCGTGTTGTAGCTCCCCTTTGTTTTTTGATATCTTCCTAGAGAAAACTAAGTTGAAATATGGTAGTAGCAATGATGCGGACTGGGTCCGTAATCTGAGGATTATCCTCATTGCTGCATAGAAGAATTATGTCCTTGATGCACCTCTAGGTGACAGACCTATTGCAGGAGAAGATGCAGACGTTATTAATGTTTAGCAAGCTCGATATGATGACTACTTGATAGTTTAATGCACCATGCTTTACAGCTTAGAACCGGGACTTCAAAGACGTTTTGAACGCCACGGAGCATACGAGATATTCCAAGAGCTGAAATTAGTATTTCAGACTCATGCCCGTGTCAAGAGGTATGAGACCTCTGACAAGTACTTTCCTACAAGATGGAGGAGAATAGCTTAGCTAGTGAGCATGTGCTCAGAATGTCTGGGCACTACAATCGCTTGAATCAAGTGGGAGTTAATCTTCCAGATAAGATAGTGATTGAGAGAGTTCTTGAGTCACTATCACCATGTTACTGGAACTTTGTGATGAACTATAATATGCAAGGGATGATGAAAACGATTCCCGAGCTCTTCGTGAGTCTGAAATTGATGAAGGTAGAAATCAAGAAAAAGCATCAAGTGTTGATGATTAAATGAGACCACTAGTTTCAAGAATAGGGCAAAGGGAAAGAAAGGGAACTTCAAGAAGAATGGCAAGCAAGTTGTCACTCCCGTGAAGAAGCCCAAAGCTGAACCTAAGCCTAAAACTGAGTGCTTCTACTGCAAAGGAAATGGTCACTGGAAGCGGAATTACCCCAAATACTTGGCGGATAATAAGGATGGAAAAAGTGAACAAAGGTATATTTGATATACATGTTGTTGATGTGTACCTTACTAGTGCTCGTAGTAGCCCCTGGGTATTTGATACCTGTTTGGTTGCTAAGATTTGTAACTCGAAATAGGAGTTGCAAAATAAATGGAGACTAGTTGAGGGGAAGTGACCATGAGTGTTGGAAGTGGTTTCAAGATTGATATGATCATCATCGCACACTCCCTATACTTTCGGGATTAGTGTTGAACCTAAATAAATGTTATTTGGTGTTTGCATTGAGCATGAACAAGATAGGATCATGTTTATTGCAATACAGTTATTCATTTAAGACAAAGAATAATTGTTATTCTGTTTAGATGAATAAAACCTTCTATGGTCAGACACCCAATGTTAATGGTTTATTGAATCTCGATCGTAGTGATACACATATTCATAATATTGATGCCAAAAGATGAAAAGTTGATAATGATAGTGCAACATACTTGTGGCGCTGTTTAGGTCATATTGGTGTATAGCGCATGAAGAAACTCCATGTTGATGGGATTTTGGAATCACTTGATTATGAATCATTTGATACATGCAAACCATGCCTCATGGGCAAGATGACTAAAACTCCATTCTTCGGAACAACGCAGCGAGCCAATGACTTATTGGAAATAGTACATACTGATGTATACGGTCCGATGACTGTTGAGGCTCGCGGCGGGTATCGTTATTTTCTGACCTTCGCAGATGATTTGAGCAGATATGGGTATATCTACTTAATGAAACACAAGTCTGAAACATTTGAAAAGTTCAAAGAATTTCAGAGTGAAGTGGAGAATCATTGTAACAAGAAAATAAAGTTTCTATGATCTGAGCACGGAGGTGAATATTCGAGTTATGAGTTTGGACTTCATTTAAAACAATGTGGAATAGTTTCATGACTCACGCCACCTGGAACACCATAGTGTAATGGTGTGTCCGAACATCGTAACCATACTTTATTAGATATGGTGCGATCTAGGATGTCTCTTACCGATTTACCACTATCATTTTGGGATTATGCATTAGAGATAGCTGCATTCACGTTAAATACAGCACCGTCAAAATCCATTGAGACGACACCGTATGAAGTGTGGTTTGGCAATAAACCTAAGTTGTCGTTTCTTAAGGTTTGGGGATGCGATGCTTATGTCAAAAGGCTTCAGCCTGATAAGCTCGAACCCAAATTGGAGAAGTTCATCTTCATAGGATGCCCTAAGGAAACAATTGGGTACACCTTCTACCACAGATCCGAAGGCAAGATCTTTGTTGCCAAGATTGGAACCTTTCTAGGGAAGGAGTTTCTCTCGAAAGAAGTGAGTGGGAGGAGAGTAGAACTTGATGAGGCAATTGTACCTTCTCTTAATTTTTAAAGTAGCTCATCCGAGAAATCCGTTCCCGTGATGACTACACCAACTAGAGAGGAAGCTAATGATGATGATCATGAACCTTCAGATCAAGTTACTACTGAACCTCATAATGTCAAACAGAGCATGATCCGCACCAGAGTGGTACGGCAATCATGTTCTGGAAGTCATGTTACTTGACCATGACGAACCTACAAACTATGAATAAGCTATGATGAGACCAGATTCCGATAAATGGCTTGAGGCCATAAAATCTCAGATAGAATCCATGTAAGAGAACAAAGTGTGGACTTTGGTGGATTTGCCCGATGATCGGCAACCCATAGAGAATAAATGGATCTTCAAGAAGAAGACAGACGTTGATGGTAATTTTATTGTCTACCAAGCGCGACCTATCGTGAAAGGTTTTTCGACAAGTTCAAGGGGTTGACTATGATGAAACTTTTTCAACCGTAGCGATGCTTAAGTCCGTCTGAATCATGTTAACAATTGCCACATTTTATGAAATCTGGCAAATGGATGTCAAAACTGCATTCCTTAAGTGGATATTTCTTAAAGAAGAGTTGTATATGATGCAACCAGAAGGTTTTGTCAACCCTAAAGGTGCTAACAAAGTGTGCAAGATCCAACAATCCATCTATGGACTGGTGCAAGCATCTCGGAGTTGGAATATATGCTTTGATGAGGTGATCAAAGCATATGGTTTTTATACAGACTTTCGGTGAAGCCTGTATTTACAAGAAAGTGAGTGGGAGCTCTGTAGCATTTCTGATATTATATGTGGTTGAAATATTATTGATTGGAAATAATATAGAATTTTTGGATAGCATAAAAGGATACATGAATAAGTATTTTTTTAATAAAAGACCTCGGTAAAGCTACTTATGTATTGGGCATAAAGATCTATTGAGATAGATCGAGACGCTTAATAGGACTTTCACAAAGCACACACCTTGACAAGATTTTGGAGGAGTTCAAAATGGACCGGTCAAAGAAGGAGTTCTAGCCTGTATTGTAAGGTATGAAGCTGAGTAAGACTCAAAGCCCGACCATGGTAGAAGATAGAAAGAGACTGAAAGTCATTCTCTATTCCTCAGCCATAGGTTCTATAATGAATGACATGCCGTGTACCAGACCTGTTATGTGCCTTGCCACGAGTTTGGCAAGGGGGTACAATAGTGATCCAGGAGTAGATCACTGGACAGTGGTACAAATTAACCTTAGTTACCTAAGATGACTAAGGAAATTTTTATCGGTTATGGAGGTGATAAAGAGGTTTGTTGTAAAGGGTTCTGACAATGCAAGCTTTAACACCGATCCAGATGACTCTGAGTCTCAGACTGGATACATATTTAAAGTAGGAGCAATTAGCTAAAGTAGCACCATGCAGAGCATTGTAGACATAGAGATTTGCAAAATACATACAGATCTGAATGTGATAGACCCGTTGACTAAACTTCTCTCACAAGCAAAACATGATCACACCTTAGTACTCTTTTGGTGTTAATCACACGGCGATGTGAACTAGATTATTTACTCTAGTAAACCTTTTGGGTGTTGGTCACATGGCGATGTGAACTATGGGTGTTAATGATATAACTATGTGAACTATTGGTGTTAAATCACCTGGCGATGTGAACTAGATTAGTGACTCTAGTGCAAGTGGGAGACTGAAGGAAATATGCCCTAGAGGCAATAATAAAGTTGTTATTTTATATTTCCTTATATCATGATAAATTTCTATTATTCATGCTAGAATTTTATTGATCGGAAACTTGATACATGTGTGGATACATAGACAAAACACCGTGTCCCTAGTATGCCTCTACTAGACTAGCTCGTTAATCAAAGATGGTTAAGTTTCCTAGCCATAGACATGTGTTGTCATTTGATGAACGGGATCACATCATTAGGAGAATGATGTGATGGACAAGACCCATCCGTTAGCTTAGCATAATGACCGTTCAGTTTTATTGCTACTACTTTCTTCATTCAAATACATATTCCTCTGACTATGAGATTAGGCAACTCCTGGATACCAGAGGAATGCCTTGTGTGCTATCAAACATCACAACATAACTGGGTGATTATAAAGATGCTCTACAGGTATCTCCGAAGGTGTTTGTTGGGTTGGCATAGATCGAGATTAGGATTTGTCACTCCGAGTATCGGAGATGTATCTCTGGGCCCTCTCGGTAATGCACATCATAAGAAGCGTTGCAAGCAATGTGACTAATGAGTTAGTTGCGGGATGATGCATTACAGAACGAGTAAAGAGACTTGCCGGTAACGAGATTGAACTAGGTATGAAGATACTGACGATCGAATCTCGGGCAAGTAACATACCGATGACAAAGGGAATAACGTATGTTGTCATAACGGTCCGACCGATAAAGATCTTCGTAGAATATGTGGGAGCCAACATGAGCATCCAGGTTCCGCTATTGGTTATTGACTGGAGAGGTGTCTCGGTCATGTCTGCATAGTTCTCGAACCCGTAGGGTCCGCACGCTTAACGTTCGATGACGATTTGTATTATATGAGTTATGTGATTTGGTGACCGAATGTTGTTTGGAGTCCCGAATGAGATCACATACATGACGAGAAGTCTCAAAATGGCCGAGAGGTAAAGATTCATATATAGGACGATAGTATTCGGACACCAAAAGTGTTCCGGGGGTACTGGGTGCATATCGGGTCACTGGAAGGGGTTCCGGGCAACCCCCGACAAACTACATGGGCCTAATGGGCCAAGAGGGGTACAGACCGGCCCCTAAGGGGATAGTGCACCCATGTAGGCCGAATTAGGGGGAAAGGAAAGGGGGGAAGATAGAAGGAAGGGGAGGGATTTGGCCTCCCCCTTCCTTCCCTCCCCCTCTTTGTTCCTTCGCCCTCCGACACTTATGGAAGGGGGGAGGCCGACTTGTGGGAGGCGCCCAAGTAGGATTACTCCTACTTGGGGGGCCCTTGCTGCCCTCTCCCTCTCCCACCTATATATATGTGGGGGGGCTAGAACACACAATATTGATTCCTAGACGCGTGCGTCACCCTCCATAGTTTACGCCTCCGGTCATATTCACGTAGTGCTTAGGCGAAGCCCTGCGTGGATAACTTCACCATCACTGTCACCACGCCATCGTGCTAACGCAACTCTCCCTTGACACTTTGCTGGATCAAGAGTTTGAGGGATTTCATTGAGTCGAACGTGTGTAGAACTCGGAGGTGCCGTACATTCGGTGCTTGATCGGTCGGAACGAGAAGAAGTTGACTACATCAACCGCGTTAACAAACGCTTCCACTTTCGGTCTACGAGGATACACGGACACACTCTCCCCCTCTTGTTGCTATGCATCTACTAAATAGATCTTGCATGAGCATAGGAATTTCTTTGAAATTGCATGCTACGTTTCCCATCACAACTGACATATAAAAACATATCAATCCCATGCACCCTCCCACTACCTAGAAAAAAGAAGTGCCACTGTGATATTGTATCACCAATATACTATATGTGATCACCAACGCAAAATTTCTCCACATAAATATAGGTTGATTAGCGGATAACACATAATCACACCACGAAAGCCCACCAAATCAAAACATCATAAATAAAAATGAAACACACTCTATCATCTCTCCCACCCGCCAAACTAAATATCCCACCAGTTCCAAAATATACTCCCTCCGCTCCTAAATATAAGTCTTTTTAGAGATTACAATAAAGGGCTACATACGAACCAAATGACTGAATCTAAATATAAAATATGTCTATATACATCCGTATGTAGGTTGTATTGAAATCTCTAAAAAGACTTATATTTAGAAACAGAGGAAGTAAGAGGTATTAGTTATTTAAAAAGTCAATTTTCTTTAACTTTGACTATATTCAGAGCAAAGGTATCGACATCCACAATATTAAACAAAAAGGTATAGAAACTCATTTCATGAGACAGAGTTTGCAACGAGCGAGACAGAGACAGCGTATGGGACGGATCCCCATGGCATATTAGCAAGAATGTGGTGCTGCTGTCAGAATTTGATGAGTGCATGTGCCCGTCGAAACTCAAATTCGACAAACTGAAAGTTTGGGTTCGTGTTGTCAATCTTCCTTTCAATCTGCGGGATGATTCATGGTGCAAAGCAATTGCGAAGAAGATATACAAGGAGGCTAGCTCGATCCACTTTGATCATGGGGGAGGCTACCTGCGAGCTCGTGTTACACTTGATGTAGCCAAACCACTAAGAAGGTGGATTTTGATCAACTCTGCAAGGAAGGGCAGTGCAGATCCATACGACATTCAATATGAAAACATACCCCACTTTTGCTTTTCGTGTGGACAATTGGGTCACTCTGATTTGGTCTGTCCGACATCGGGAATGAGAGATGAAAATGGTGACTTGCCCTTTGGCTAAGGTCTGTGGCCGTCGGATGAGAAGAAGAAAGCTACATCTTCCGAGGGTTCCTCAAGAACTCAGCCAGCAAAATCCAGCAGGAATGAGACCAAAAACTCCAGTAATGTAGCAGAAATAGATGTTGAGGTGAACTCCCCTATCAAGCGCAACACTGCTCCAAAGAGCAAGGGGGCGCCCACCCAATTTTACCGCAGATTTGAGCTTCCCCTCGTCACAAACCACGCTGCAAATGATGACATTGGGATGGAGCACACAACTGCAGGTATCGCAAAGGAGGGAGAGGGTTCTGAGGACAAGGGCATAGTTCGGGAACCAAAAAAGAAGAAACCAACGCCCACCAACTCGGGTACTTCGGCGGAGGCTGCTATGCAGCCCTGCCTAGCCCAATGATCTGCCTAAGCTAGAACTGTCGGGGGCTTGGGAACCCCAAGGCAATTCGCGAGCTTTGCAATGTCGTGAAGCAAGAAGGGCCCGCTCTAGTCTTTGTCATGGAAATGAAGATTAGAGGGAAACGTGTAGAGAGATTGCAACAGACCTTAGGGTTTGCGCGTTTCTTTGCTGTCAACAGCGATGGATTAAGCAGAGGTATTGGTCTCTTCTGGTCCAAAGACGTGGTAGTAGAGCTCAAGAATTATAGCTCGGCCCATATTGACGTAGTGGTGCACGATGCTACGGACACTTCGGTGAACTGGAGATTCACCGGCTTCTATGGAGCGCCAAGAGCAGAAAATAGGCATCATAGCTGGCACTTTCTCCGTACCCTACAAACACTACCGCACTCTGCGTGATTATGTATGGGTGACTTTAATGAGACCCTATATGGGGAGGAGCACTTCAGTCGGACGGCTCGACTAGAATGGCAGATGAGAGCTTTTCGCGAGATCACCGATGAGTGTGCATTCCAGGATCTAGGTTGGACAGGAGTGCCTTACACATGGGACAACCGACAATCCGGCGGTGCAAATGTTAAAGCCCGGCTAGACCGAGCCTTTGCAAATGACGAATTTAGATAGATTTTCGAGTATGTTAAAGTGTGTCACATCTGTTCGGTGGAGTTAGATCACTATTTTGTTTTAACTGATATTCGACACCAATCTTCTAGAAATAAATCACATACGTCGAAACCTTTTCGTTGTGAGAACATCTGGCAGTCTCATAGTATGAACAACTTGTGACTGAAACTTGGCAAGCTCAAGCCATCAGCCAGGTTTATGTGGTATTATGAACTCCCTCGACGCACTACAACATAGTTTGGTGCCATGGAGGGTTCGAGAATTTGGCTGCCTCACATGGACGGTCCGACAACTACAAAAGCGCCTTGACAAACTGCATAGTCAGTCTGTTGGCCGGGGCCCTTCAGAGGAAGAGAAAGCTACCATGCTCAAGCTTCGTGAAGCACTAAAACTGGAGGAGATCTGACTGAAGAAGCGCTCTCGAGTACCGTGGCTGTGAGAGGGGGGTCGCAACACTACTTATTTCCAAGCGCATGCAAAGCAACATCAGCGCATCAACAAGATTGCCAACCTGCAGCGAGCGGATGGCTCTATTTGTGCCTCGGGAGCTGAAGCCAAGGAAGAAATCCTTGCGTTCTACAAAGCTCTATACACATCTCAAGGCTATAGTAACAGCGAGGAACTATTATCGCATGTACCAAATCGAGTTACTCCGGCTATGAATGACATGCTCTACCACCCATTTGAAGCTCAAGAGGTACATGATGCATTATTTCAAATGGCACCGTCCATGGCGCCGGGGGTGGACGGATTCACAGCAGGGTTTTATCAACGTCACTGGGAATTATTGAAGCATGATATAATTCCAGCAGTGCTTGATTTTCTCAATGGTGGTGAGCTACCTGCGGGTCTAAATGACACTTCAATCACATTAATCCCCAAGGTACGCCATCGACAGAACATCTCCCTATATCGACCCATTGCATTGTGCCCAGTGCTTTATAAGTTCGTTGTTAAAGTGACCACCAACCGGTTACGGCCTTGCATGGATGAGATAATCAGTGAGGAGCAAAGTGCTTTCGTCCCTGGTCGACGAATCACCGATAATGTCCTTGTGGCTTTTGAAAGTGTTCATACGATGAAGAGGTAGAAGAAAGGGAATAATTTCTCATGTGCAATAAAGTTGGACATGATGAAGGCATACGATCGAGTGGAATGTCACTTCCTTGAAGCTATGATGCTGAGGCTCGGGTTTACGGGCAACACGGTCAGATTAATCATGAAGTGCGTCACTTCAGTTCGTTTCTCTGTTCGTGTCAATGGAGAACTGCTGCCTCTTTTCACACCATCTCGAGGCCTTCGGCAAGGTTGCCCCGTATCTCCATATCTATTCTTGCTCTGTGCCGAAGGATTCTCCTTTTTGCTGAAAAATTATGGCAATTACGTGGATCGGGGCATGCATGTAAATTTTCGTGGCCCATGGGCGAGTCACCTCTTATTTGCTGATGATAGCTTGATATTCATCAAGGCGAGCACGGGAAGTGCAAATCGACTGAATAATACTCTAAGAATATACGGGGAGGCCTCCGGTCAGTGCGTGAACAGAGCTAAAAGTGCTATCTACTTCAGTCCAAACACGCCAGCGGCGCTCAAAGGATCCCTCAAACAGTTGTTCAATGTCCACTCAGAAGCTTTGTCAGAGCGGTATCTTGGATTGCCCACCGCTGTTGGGAGAATCACAAGTGGTACCTTCGAACACATCGGAGATCGAGCAAGGGGGAAATGCAGGTTTGGTCTGAACGGTTCTTCGCTTTGTGCAGGAAGGGAAACGTTGATCAAATACATTGTTCAGGCTATACCAACATTCAGTATGTCCTGTTTTCTGCTTACCAATTTTTTTTTGCAAAAACTTGACCTCAAACATGGCAAAGTTCTGGTGGGGGAGTTCGGTTGATAGGCGTTCTTTGCACTGGATTGCCTGGGACAAACTTGCTACACCTAAGATTAAAGGAGGGATGGGCTTTCGTGATCTCCGACAATTCAATCTAGCGCTCCTCGGGAAGCATGGCTGGAGGTTCATGACAAAGCCAGATGCTCTTTGTACAGGAGTCATGAAAGGAAGATACTTTCCTAACTGTGATTTTATGCAGGCAACAACACCCAAATCATCATCTGCCACATGGAGGGCCATAGTTGCTGGCCAGGAAGCTCTCAATAATGGCCTGCTAAAATGCATCGGTGACGGTGCATCTACCTCTGTTTGGGAGGACCGATGGATCCCGTTGTTGGAAATATGCCCTAGAGGCAATAATAAAATGATTATTATTATATTTCCTTGTTCATGGTAATTGTCTATTGTTCATGCTATAATTGTATTAACCGGAAACCGTGATACATGTGTGAATACATAGACCACAACATGTCCCTAGTAAGACTCTAGTTGACTAGCTCATTGATCAACAGATGGTCATGGTTTCCTGTCTATGGACATTGGATGTCATTGATAACGGGATCACATCATTAGGAGAATGATGTGATGGACAAGACCCAATCCTAAGCATAGCACAAGATCGTGTAGTTCGTTTGTTAAAGCTTTTCTAATATCAAGTATCATTTCCTTAGACCACAAGATCGTGAAACTCCCAGATACCGTAGGAGTGCTTTGGGTGTACCAAATGTCACAACGTAACTGGGTGACTATAAAGGTGCTCTACAGGTATCTCCAAAAGTATTTGTTGGGTTGGCATGAATCGAGACTGGGATTTGTCACTCCGTATGACGGAGAGGTATCTCTGGGCCCACTCGGTAATGCATCATCATAATGAGCTCAATGTGACTAAGTGGTTAGTCACAGGATCATGCATTATGGAACGAGTAAAGTGACTTGCCGGTAACGAGGTTGAACTAGGTATTGGGATACCGACGATCGAATCTTGGGCAAGTAATGTACCGATTAACAAACGGAATTGTATACGGGATTACTTAATCCTCGACATCGTGGTTCGTCCGATGAGATCATCATGGAACATGTGGGAGCCAACATGGGTATCCAGATCCCACTTTTGGTTATTGGCCGGAGAGCTGTCTCGGTCATGTCCGTGTGATTCCCGAACCCGTAGGGTCTACACACTTAAGGTTCGATGGCGCTAGGATTATAAGGAAGATTTTTATGTGATTACCGAATGTTGTTCGGAGTCCCGGATGAGATCCTGGACGTCACGAGGAGTTTTAGAATGGTCCAGAGGTGAAGATTTATATATGGGAAGTCATCATACAGTCGCCGGAAATGTTCGGAGGTATACCGGTATTGTACCGGGACCACTGGAGGGGTTTCGGGGGTCCACCGGGAGGGGCCACCTGTCCCGGAGGGCCTCATGGGCTGTAGGTGGAAGGGAACCAGCCCCTAAGAGGGCTGGGCGCCACCCCCCTAGGGCCCATGCGCCTAGGGTTGGGGGGACCCTAAGGGGGGCGCCCCCTTGCTTGGGGGGCAAGCCCCCTCCTCCTTGCCCCCCCTCTAGATCCCATCTAGAGGGGCCAACCCCCTTCCCCCTTCTCACTATAAATAGATGGGTGAGGGGAGGGCTGTAGCACCACATCCAGGGCGCAACCCCTCCCCTACCCAACACCTCTCCTCCTCCGCGTGAGCTTGGCGAAGCCCTGTCGGAGAACTGCCACTCCACCACTACCATGCCGTCGTGCTGCTGTTGGAGCCATCTTCCTCAATCTCTCCCTCCTCCTTGCTGGATCAAGGCGTGGGAGACGTCACCGGGCTGCATGTGTGTTGAACGCGGAGGTGCCGTTGTTCGGCGCTAAGATCGGAATACACCGCGATTTGAATCGCTTCGAGTACGACTCCTTCATCCGCGTTCTTGCAACGCTTCCGTCTCGCAATCTTCAAGGGTATGAAGATGCCCTCCCCTCTCTCTCGTTGCTAGTTACTCCATAGATTGATCTTGGTGATGCGTAGAAATTTTTTAATTTCTGCAACGATCCCCAACAGTGGCATCATGAGCTAGGTCTATGCGTAGTTTCTGTGCACGAGTAGAACACAAGTTTGTTGTGGGTGTCGATTTTGTCAATTTACTTGCCACTACTAGTCTTATCTTGTTTCGGCGGCATCGTGGGATGAAGCGGCCCGGACCGACCTTACATGTACTCTTACATGAGAGAGGTTCCACCGACTGACATGCACTAGTTGCATAAGGTGGCTAGCGGGTGTCTGTCTCTCCCACTTTAGTCGGACCGGATTCGATGAAAAGGGTCCTTCTGAAGGGTAAATAGCATTTGGCATATCACGTTGTGGTTTTTTGCGTAGGTAAGAAACGTTCTTGCTACAAACCTATAGCAGCCACATAAAAAAACTTGCAACAACAATTAGAGGACGTCTAACTTGTTTTTGCAGCATATGCCGTGTGATGTGATATGGCCATAAAGGATGTGATGAATGAAATATATGTGATGTATGAGATTGATCATGTTCTTGTAATAGGAATCACGACTTGCATGTTGATGAGTATGAAAACCGGCAGGAGCCATAGGAGTTGTTTTTATTTATTATATGACCTGCGTGTCATTGAATAACGCCATGTAATCACTTTACTTCATTGCTAAACCGTTAGCCATAGTAGTAGAAGTAATAGTTGGCGAGACAACTTCATGGAGACACGATGATGGAGATCATGATGATGGAGATCATGGTGTCATGCCGGTGACGATGATGATCATGACGCCCCGAAGATGGAGATCAAAAGGAGCAAAATGATATTGGCCATATCATGTCACTATTTGATTGCATGTGATATTTATCATGTTTTTGTATCTTATTTGCTTAGAACGACGGTAGCATAAATAAGATGATCCCTCATAATAATTTCAAGAAAGTTTTCCCCCTAACTGTGCACCATTGCAAAAGTTCATTGTTTCGAAGCACCACATGATGATCGGGTGTGATAGATTCTAACGTTCACATACAACGGGTGTAAGCCAGATTTACACATGCAAAACACTTAGGTTTACTTGACGAGCCTAGCATGTACAGACATGGCCTCGGAACACAAGAGACCGAAAGGTCAAACATGAGTCGTATAGAAGATATGATCAACATGAAGATGTTCACCGATGATGACTAGTCTGTCTCACATGATGATCGGACACGGCCTAGTTGACTCGGATCATGTATCACTTAGATGACTAGAGGGATGTCTATCTGAGTGGGAGTTCATTAAATAATTTGATTAGATGAACTTAATTATCATGAGCTTAGTCCGAAACTTTTGCAATATGTCTTGTAGTTCAAATGGCCCACACTAATGTTGCCCTCAACTTCAACGCGTTCCTAGAGAAAACCAAGCTGAAAGACGATGGTAGCAACTATACGGACTGGGTACGGAACTTGAGGATCATCCTCATAGCTTCCAAAAGAGCATATGTCCTAGATGCACCACTAGGTGAAGCACCCGTTTTCCCAGCAACTCAAGACGTTATGAACGCCTGGCAGTCGCGTAGTGATAATTACTCCCTGGTTCAGTGCGGCATGCTTTATAGCTTAGAACCGGGGATCCAAAAGCATTTTGAGCAGCACGGAGCATATGAGATGTTCCAAGATCTGAAAATGGTTTTCCAAGCTCATGCCCGGGTCGAGATATATGAAGTCTCCGAAAAGTTCTACAGTTGTAAGATGGAGGAGAATAGTTCTGTCAACGAGCACATACTCAAAATGTCTGGGTTGCACAACTGCTTGTCTTAGCTGGGAGTTAACCTCCCGGATGACGCGGTCATTGACAGAATCCTTTAGTCACTCCCACCTAGCTACAAGAGCTTTGTGATGAACTACAATATGCAGGGGATGGTGAAAACCATGCCTGAGGTATTTTCAATGCTGAAATCAGCGGAGGTGGAGATCAAAAAGGAACATCAAGTGTTGATGGTCAATAAAACCACTAGTTTCAAGAAAGGCAAGGGTAAGAAGAACTTCAAGAAGGACGGCAAGGGAGTTGCCACGCCCGGTAAGCCAGTTGACAGGAAGAAACCAAAGCACGGACCCACACCTGAGACTGAGTGCTTTTATTGCAAGGGAAACGGTCACTGGAAGCAGAACTGCCCCAAGTACTTAGCGAACAAGAAGGCGGCAACACCAAAGGTATATGTGATATACATGTTATTGATGTGTACCTCACCAGTACTCGTAGTAGCTCCTGGGTATTTGATACCGGTGCGGTTGCTCATATTTGTAACTCAAAACAGGAGCTGCGGAATAAGCGGAGACTGGCGAAGTACGAGGTGACGATGCGCGTTGGGAATGGTTCCAAGGTCGATGTGATCACCGTCGGCATGCTAGCTCTACATTTACCTACAGGATTAGTTTTAAACCTCAATAATTGTTATTTAGTGCCAGCTTTGAGCACGAACATTGTATCTGGATCTCGTTTAATGTGAGATGGCTACTCATTTAAATCCAAGAATAATGGTTGTTCTATTTATATGGGAGATATGTTTTATGGTCATGCCCCGCTGGTCAATGGTTTATTCTTAATGAATCTCGAACGTGATATTATACATATTCATAGTGTGAATACCAAATGATGTAAGATTGATAATGATAGTCCCACATACCTGGGGCAGTGCCGCCTTGGTCACATTGGTGTCAAATGCATGAAGAAGCTCCATGCAGATGGACTTTTGGAGTCTCTTGATTACGAATCATTTGACACGTGCGAACCATGCCTCACGGGCAAAATGACCAAGACTTTGTTCTCCGGAACAATGGAGCGAGCAACCAACATATTGGAAATTATACATACTGATGTGTGCGGTCCAATGAGCGTTGAGGCTCGCGGTGGCTATCATTATGTTCTCACCCTCACTGATGACTTAAGTAGATATGGGTATGTCTACTTGATGAAACACAAATCTGAGACCTTTGAAAAGTTCAAGGAATTTCTGAATGAGGTGGAGAATCAACGTGACAAAAAAATAAAGTTCTTGCGATCAGATCATGGGGGAGAATATTTAAGTCACGAGTTTGGTACGCACTTAAGGAAATGTGGAATTGTTTCACAACACACGCCACCTGGAACACCTCAGCGCAATGGTGTGTCCAAACGTCGTAATCGCACTCTATTGGATATGGTGCGATCTATGATGTCTCGTACCGATTTACCGCTATCATTTTGGGGATACGCTTTAGAGACAGCTACATTCACTTTAAATAGGGCACCGTCTAAATCCGTTGAGACGACACCGTATGAATTATGGTTTGGGAAGAAACCTAAGATGTCGTTTCTAAAAGTTTGGGGATGCGATGCTTATGTCAAGAAACTTCAACCTGAAAAGCTCGAACCCAAGTCGGAAAAATGCGTCTTCATAGGATACCCTAAGGAAACCATTGGGTATACCTTCTACCTCAGATTCGAAGGCGAAATCTTCGTTTCCAAGAATGGGTCCTTTCTGGAGAAAGAGTTTCTCTCGAAAGAAGTAAGTGGGAGGAAAGTGGAACTTGATGAAGTACTACCTCTTGAACCGGAAAGTAGCGCAGCTCAGGAAAATGTTCCTGTGGTGCCTGCACCGACTAGAGAGGAAGTTAATGATGATGATCAAGGTACTTCAGATCAAGTTGCTACTGAACTTCGTAGGTCCACAAGGACATGTTCCACACCAGAATGGTATGGCAACCCTGTCCTAGAAATCATGTTGTTAGACAACGGTGAACCTTCGAACTATGAAGAAGCTATGGCGGGCCCAGACTCCAAAAATGGCTTGAAGCCATGCAATCCGAGATAGGATCCATGTATGAAAATAAAGTATGGACTTTGACATACTTGCCCGATGATTGGCGAGCGATAGAAAATAAATGAATCTTTAAGAAGAAGACAAACGCGGATGGTAATGTTACCATCTATAAAGCTCGACTTGTCGCTAAGGTTTATCGACAAGTTCAAGGGGTTGACTACGATGAGACTTTCTCACCCGTAGAGAAGTTGAAGTCCGTCCGAATCATGTTAGCAATTGCCGCATTCTATGATTATGAGATATGGCAAATGGACGTCAAAACGGCATTACTTAACGGCTATCTTAAGGAAGAGTTGTATATGATGAAACCGGAAGGTTTTGTCGATCCTAAGAATGCTAACAAGGTATGCAAACTCCAGCGCTCCATCTATGGGCTGGTGCAAGCATCTCAGAGTTGGAACATTTGCTTTGATGAAATGATCAAAGCGTTTGGGTTTATGCAGACTTATGGAGAAGCCTGCGTATACAAGAAAGTGAGTGCGAGCTCTGTAGCATTCCTCATATTATATGTGGATGACATACTGTTGATGGGAAATGATATAGAACTTTTGGACAGCATAAAGGCCTACTTGAATAAGTGTTTTTCAGTGAAGGACCTTGGAGAAGCTGCTTATATATTAGGCATCAAGATCTATAGAGATAGATCAAGATGCCTCATAGGTCTTTCACAAAGCACATACCTTGATAAGATATTGAAGAAGTTCAGTATGGATCAATCCAAGAAGGGGTTCTTGCCTGTGTTGCAAGGTGTGAAATTGAGCTCGGCTCAATGCCCGACCACGGCAGAAGATAGAGAAAAGATGAGTGTCATCCCATATGCCTCGGCCATAGGGTCTATTATGTATGCCATGTTGTGTACCAGACCTGATGTAAACCTTGCCGTAAGTTTGGTAGCAAGGTACCAAAGTAATCCTGGCATGGAACACTAGACAGCGGTCAAGAATATCCTGAAGTACCTGAAAAGGACTAAGGATATGTTTCTCGTTTATGGAGGTGACGAAGAGCTCGTCGTAAAGGGTTACTTTGATGCTAGCTTCGACACAGATCTGGATGACTCCAAGTCACAAACCGGATACGTGTATATTTTGAATGTTGGGACAGTAAGCTGGTGCAGTAGCAAGCAAAGCGTCGTGGCGGGATCTACAAGTGAAGCGGAGTACATGGCAGCCTCGGAGGCAGCACATGAAGCAATATGGATGAAGGAGTTCATTACCGACCTAGGAGTTATTTCCAAATGAGTCGGGGCCGATGACTCTCTTCTATGACAACACTGGAGCTATTGCCCTTGCCAAGGAGCCCAGGTTTCACAAGAAGACCAGGCACATCAAGCGTTGCTTCAACTCCATTCGTGAAAATGTTCAAGATGGAGACATAGATATTTGCAAAGTGCATACGGATCTGGATGTCGCAGATCCGCTGACTAAACCTCTTCCGCGAGCAAAACATGATCAACACCAGAACTCTATGGGTGTTCGATTCATCACAGTGTAACTAGATTATTGACTCTAGTGCAAGTGGGAGACTGTTGGAAATATGCCCTAGAGGCAATAATAAAATGATTATTATTATATTTCCTTGTTCATGATAAATGTCTATTGTTCATGCTATAATTGTATTAACTGGAAACCGTGATACATGTGTGAATACATAGACCACAACATGTCCCTAGTAAGCCTCTAGTTGACTAGCTCGTTGATCAACAGATGGTCATGGTTTCCTGACTATGGACATTGGATGTCATTAATAACGGGATCACATCATTAGGAGAATGATGTGATGGACAAGACCCAATCCTAAGCATAGCACAAGATCGTGTAGTTCGTTTGCTAAAGCTTTTCTAATGTCAAGTATCATTTCCTTAGACCATGAGATCATGCAACTCCCGGATACCATAGGAGTGCTTTGGGTGTACCAAACGTCATAACGTAACTGGGTGACTATAAAGGTTCTCTACAGGTATCTCCAAAAGTATTTGTTGGGTTGGCACGAACCGAGACTGGGATTTGTCACTCTGTATGACGGAGAGGTATCTCTGGGCCCACTCAGTAATGCATCATCATAATGAGCTCAATGTGACTAAGTGGTTAGTCACAGGATCATGCATTACGGAATGAGTAAAGTGACTTGCTGGTAACGAGGTTGAACGAGGTATTGGGATATCGACGATCGAATCTCGGGCAAGTAACATACCGATTGACAAAGGTAATTGTATACGGGATTACTTGAATCCTCGACATCGTGGTTCGTCTGATGACATCATCGTGGAACATGTGGGAGCCAACATGGGTATCCAGATCCTGCTATTGGTTATTGGTCGGAGAGCTATCTCGGTCATGTCTGCGTGATTCCCGAACCCGTAGGGTCTACACACTTAAGGTTCGATGACGCTAGGGTTATAAGGAAGATTTGTATGTGATTACCGAATGTCATTTGGAGTCCCGGATGAGATCCTGGACGTCACTAGGAGTTTCAGAATGGTCCGGAGGTGAAGATTTATATATGGGAAGTCATCATACAGTCGCAGGAAATGTTCGGAGGTATACTGATATTGTACCGGGACCACCGGAGGGGTTCCGAGGGTCCACCGGGAGGGGCCACCTGTCCGGGAGGGCCTCATGGGCTGTAGGTGGAAGGGAACCAGCCCCTAAGAGGGTTGGGCGCCACCCCCCTATGGCCCATGCGCCTAGGGTTGGGGGGACCCTAAGGGGGGCGCCCCCTTGCTTGGGGGGCAAGCCCCCTCCTCCTTGCCCCCCCTCTAGATCCCATCTAGAGGGGCCAACCCCCTTCCCCCTTCTCACTATAAATAGATGGGTGAGGGGAGGGCTGTAGCACCACATCCAGGGCGCAACCCCTCCCCTACCCAACACCTCTCGTCCTCCGCGTGAGCTTGGCGAAGCCCTGTCGGAGAACTGCCACTCCACCACTACCATGCCGTCGTGCTGCTGTTGGAGCCATCTTCCTCAATCTCTCCCTCCTCCTTGCTGGATCAAGGCGTGGGAGACGTCACCGGGCTGCATGTGTGTTGAACGCGGAGGTGCCGTTGTTCGGCGCTAAGATCGGAATACACCGCGATTTGAATCGCTTCGAGTACGACTCCTTCATCCGCGTTCTTGCAACGCTTCCGTCTCGCAATCTTCAAGGGTATGAAGATGCCCTCCCCTCTCTCTCGTTGCTAGTTACTCCATAGATTGATCTTGGTGATGCGTAGAATTTTTTTAATTTCTACAACGATCCCCAACACCCGTCTACCGCCACCATGTGGCCACTATTCAGACCACCCGCATCGGTGGTTGCAATGGTCAGTGACGCGATCGATGAGGTCAACTGGACCTAGAAACATGACCTTGTCCGCGCTACCTTTATTGCACCGGATGCGGAGGCCATATTGAACATTCCACTACGTCAGGGCGGTGGAGATGATTTCTTTGCGTGGGCACACGAGAGGTCCGGTATCTACTCTGTTAAATCAGCCCATCAAGCTCTAATGGACCAAAAAGAGCGTTTAGCTCTTGAAGAGGGGCAGATAGCGACGCCCTCAATGAGTGAACAGCAGATGTGGAGCCAACTATGGAAACTCAAAGTTGTCCCAAAAGTAAGGGTAGTTTGTGGCGGGTACTTAAGGGGATCATCCCCGATGAGTGCACTCTCCACCACAGACATATCAAAGATACCAGCTTATGCAAATTGTGTCTTGCTATGGACGAAGACTTGATGCATGCATTAGTGCATTGTTCCCATGCACGAAGCTTCTGGGAGGAGGCAAGATTACTATTCGAGATCAGCTTGCCTCGGCTCCACCCCAATACTTGGGCGCGCGACATCCTCTGTGAATCACAATTTACTGACAAGGATCGTGCTACGATCATCACAGTCATGTGGGCAATCTGGATGTCCCACAACAGAAGGACGCATGACCAAGAAGCCATTGGTCTTGCTAGCTCGGTTCGTCGCATCCGCGAAGACCTAGCACTGCTTGACATACCCCGTCAGAGTTTCATACCATTACCGGGTCATGGATGGCGACCCCCCGAAGATTCTCATATCAAAATTAACACAGATGCGGCAATACAGTTTGATGTTGGCTCGGCCGGATTGGGGGGTGTTGCTCGTTCCTCCTCGACCTTCCTGGGTGCATGGTGCAAACCCCAATCGAGGACTACGGATCCATTCATTGCCGAGGTGCTCGCGCTACGTGAAGGAGTCATCTTTGCCAAGCTTCGAGGCTTTTTGCACGTGCAACTGGAATCCGACTGTCTTGAGGCAGTAAACCTCTGGAACCTTGGCTACATCGATCGGTCGATAGTAGCACCAATAGTTGCTGAAATTAGAGAGCTCTCTGCTAGCTTTTTGTCTTTCAATATTTCTCATGTAATAAGAGCCGCTAACGGTCCTGCACACTTGTGTGCTAAGCGTACCTATACGCTTACTGTGACTGAAAGCTGGCTGGACACCACCCCTAACTTCCTGGTCAGCAGCCTCCTGACTGATTGCCCAGCGAATGCCTTTACTTAATAAAGCTCTCTGAAGTTCCCCGGAAAAAAAATACCTCGTCACCCCTCACAATTTTGGATTTTTAACGTAACGTGGGTCAACAAAGAAAAACAGACAAAAAAAACAACCAAGGGCCATAAACAAATACTCCTACTTAGATGGGACATATTATCTCATATCTAGGTGAGACATACACACATTCTAGAATAAAACGTTCTCGCGGGACGTTCTGTTCGTTTGGCGTACCTACACAGCTGTCGTTCCCAGTTATTGGGGTCTAAAGTATATTGATTCTTTCCTAATATATTTTTTGCCGAGATTCTTTCCTAATAAAAAATACTTTTTCTTTAAGTATACTATATATACTCCGTACTACGTACGTGTTTGGCTCTATCTACAAATACAATGTACTTATTTGACCTCCTATGCGGCGCCCCTCGCATCAAACGGACCAGAGGCATGCAGCCAGATCGAACGGTCACCGCACCGCACGGTAAGACAGCGGTTGGTGCGTGTGCTCAATATATTTCCCGAAGAATAATATCGGAAACGAATTATTTCTGAATTTCTTTTCTTTTTCTGTTTTTCGGTAGTTAGTTGAGATAATATCGGAAACGAATTACAATCCTCTCGTAACTCGTCTATATTCACTCGTCAAATCCCAGCCTTTGCCAGCACTCGCGTCCAAGTTCCAATCCCAATTGCATGCGCAGCGATGGCGGCTGGGGAGCCGCAGCAGGGCCGGCGGTACTGGCGGTGGAGCAAAGCCGATTTTTTCTCGGAGCCCTCGTTCCAGAGCTGGCGCGCGTACGAATCGCTTCAAGTACGACTCCTTCATCCGCATTCTTGCAACGCTTCCGTCTCGCAATCTTCAAGGGTATGAAGATGCACTCCCCTCTCTCTCGTTGCTAGTTACTCCATAGATTGATCTTGGTGATGCGTAGAAATTTTTTAATTTCTGCAACGATCCCCAACAGTGGCATCATGAGCTAGGTCTATGCGTATTTTGTATGCATGAGTAGAACACAAGTTTGTTGTGGGTGTCGATTTTGTCAATTTACTTGCCACTACTAGTCTTATCTTGTTTCGGCGGCATCGTGGGATGAAGCGGCCCGGACCGACCTTACATGTACTCTTACGTGAGAGAGGTTCCACCGACTGACATACACTAGTTGCATAAGGTGGCTAGCGGGTGTCTGTCTCTCCCACTTTAGTCGGATCGGATTCGATGAAAAGGGTCCTTCTGAAGAGTAAATATCATTTGGCATATCACGTTGTGGTTTTTTGCGTAGGTAAGAAACGTTCTTGCTACAAACCTATAGCAGCCACATAAAAAAAACTTGCAACAACAATTAGAGGACGTCTAACTTGTTTTTGCAGCATATGCCGTGTGATGTGATATGGCCATAAAGGATGTGATGAATGAAATATATGTGATGTATGAGATTGATCATGTTCTTGTAATAGGAATCACGACTTGCATGTTGATGAGTATGAAAACCGGCAGGAGCCATAGGAGTTGTTTTTATTTATTATATGACCTGCGTGTCATTGAATAACGCCATGTAATCACTTTACTTCATTGCTAAACCGTTAGCCATAGTAGTAGAAGTAATAGTTGGCGAGACAACTTCATGGAGACACGATGATGGAGATCATGATGATGGAGATCATGGTGTCATGCCGGTGACGATGATGATCATGACGCCCCGAAGATGGAGATCAAAAGGAGCAAAATGATATTGGCCATATCATGTCACTATTTGATTGCATGTGATATTTATCATGTTTTTGTATCTTATTTGCTTAGAACGACGGTAGCATAAATAAGATGATCCCTCATAATAATTTCAAGAAAGTTTTCCCCCTAACTGTGCACCATTGCAAAAGTTCATTGTTTCGAAGCACCACATGATGATCGGGTGTGATAGATTCTAACGTTCACATACAACGGGTGTAAGCCAGATTTACACATGCAAAACGCTTAGGTTTACTTGACGAGCCTAGCATGTACAGACATGGCCTCGGAACACAAGAGACCGAAAGGTCAAACATGAGTCGTATAGAAGATATGATCAACATGAAGATGTTCATCGATGATGACTAGTCTGTCTCACATGATGATCGGACACGGCCTAGTTGACTCGGATCATGTATCACTTAGATGACTAGAGGGATGTCTATCTGAGTGGGAGTTCATTAAATAATTTGATTAGATGAACTTAATTATCATGAGCTTAGTCCGAAACTTTTGCAATATGTCTTGTAGTTCAAATAGCCCACACTAATGTTGCCCTCAACTTCAACGCGTTCCTAGAGAAAACCAAGCTGAAAGACGATGGTAGCAACTATACGGACTGGGTACGGAACTTGAGGATCATCCTCATAGCTTCCAAAAGAGCATATGTCCTAGATGCACCGCTAGGTGAAGCACCCGTTTTCCCAGCAACTCAAGACGTTATGAACGCCTGGCAGTCGCGTAGTGATAATTACTCCCTGGTTCAGTGCGGCATGCTTTATAGCTTAGAACCGGGGATCCAAAAGCATTTTGAGCAGCACGGAGCATATGAGATGTTCCAAGAGCTGAAAATGGTTTTCCAAGCTCATGCCCGGGTCGAGATATATGAAGTCTCCGAAAAGTTCTACAGTTGTAAGATGGAGGAGAATAGTTCTGTCAACGAGCACATACTCAAAATGTCTGGGTTGCACAACTGCTTGTCTTAGCTGGGAGTTAACCTCCCGGATGACGCGGTCATTGACAGAATCCTTTAGTCGCTCCCACCTAGCTACAAGAGCTTTGTGATGAACTACAATATGCAGGGGATGGTGAAAACCATGCCTGAGGTATTTTCAATGCTGAAATCAGCGGAGGTGGAGATCAAAAAGGAACATCAAGTGTTGATGGTCAATAAAACCACTAGTTTCAAGAAAGGCAAGGGTAAGAAGAACTTCAAGAAGGACGGCAAGGGAGTTGCCACGCCCGGTAAGCCAGTTGACAGGAAGAAACCAAAGCACGGACCCACACCTAAGACTGAGTGCTTTTATTGCAAGGGAAACGATCACTGGAAGCGGAACTGCCCCAAGTACTTAGCGGACAAGAAGGCGGCAACACCAAAGGTATATGTGACATACATGTTATTGATGTGTACCTCACCAGTACTCGTAGTAGCTCCTGGGTATTTGATACCGGTGCGGTTGCTCATATTTGTAACTCAAAACAGGAGCTGCGGAATAAGCGGAGACTGGCGAAGTACGAGGTGACGATGCGCGTTGGGAATGGTTCCAAGGTCGATGTGATCACCGTCGGCACGCTAGCTCTACATTTACCTACAGGATTAGTTTTAAACCTCAATAATTGTTATTTAGTGCCAGCTTTGAGCATGAACATTGTATCTGGATCTCGTTTAATGCGAGATGGCTACTCATTTAAATCCAAGAATAATGGTTGTTCTATTTATATGGGAGATATGTTTTATGGTCATGCCCCGCTGGTCAATGGTTTATTCTTAATGAATCTCGAACGTGATGTTATACATATTCATAGTGTGAATACCAAATGATGTAAGATTGATAATGATAGTCCCACATACCTGTAGCAGTGCCGCCTTGGTCACATTGGTGTCAAATGCATGAAGAAGCTCCATGCAGATGGACTTTTGGAGTCTCTTGATTACGAATCATTTGACACGTGCGAACCATGCCTCATGGGAAAAATGACCAAGACTTTGTTCTCCGGAACAATGGAGCGAACAACCAACTTATTGGAAATTATACATACTGATGTGTGCGGTCCAATGAGCGTTGAGGCTCACGGTGGCTATCACTATGTTCTCACCCTCACTGATGACTTAAGTAGATATGGGTATGTCTACTTGATGAAACACAAATCTGAGACCTTTGAAAAGTTCAAGGGATTTCGGAATGAGGTGGAGAATCAACGTGACAAAAAAATAAAGTTCTTGCGATCAGATCATGGGGGAGAATATTTAAGTCACGAGTTTGGTACGCACTTAAGGAAATGTGGAATTGTTTCACAACACACGCCACCTGGAACACCTCAGCGCAATGGTGTGCCCAAACGTCGTAATCGCACTCTATTGGATATGGTGCGATCTATGATGTCTCGTACCGATTTACCGCTATCATTTTGGGGATACGCTTTAGAGACAGCTACATTCACTTTAAATAGGGCACCGTTTAAATTCGTTGAGACGACACCGTATGAATTATGGTTTGGGAAGAAACCTAAGCTGTCGTTTCTAAAAGTTTGGGGATGCGATGCTTATGTCAAGAAACTTCAACCTGAAAAGCTCGAACCCAAGTCGGAAAAATGTGTCTTCATAGGATACCCTAAGGAAACCATTGGGTATACCTTCTACCTCAGATCCGAAGGCGAGATCTTCGTTGCCAAGAATGGGTCCTTTATGGAGAAAGAGTTTCTCTCGAAAGAAGTAAGTGGGAGGAAAGTGGAACTTGATGAAGTACTACCTCTTGAACCGGAAAGTAGCGCAGCTCAGGAAAATGTTCCTGTGGTGCCTGCACCGACTAGAGAGGAAGTTAATGATGATGATCAAGGTACTTCGGATCAAGTTGCTACTGAACTTCGTAGGTCCACAAGGACACGTTCCACACCAGAATGGTATGGCAACCCTGTCCTGGAAATCATGTTGTTAGACAACGGTGAACCTTCGAACTATGGAGAAGCTATGGCGGGCCCAGACTCCAAAAATGGCTTGAAGCCATGCAATCCGAGATAGGATCCATGTATGAAAATAAAGTATGGACTTTGACATACTTGCCCGATGATTGGCGAGCGATAGAAAATAAATGAATTTTTAAGAAGAAGACAAACGCGGATGGTAATGTTACCATCTATAAAGCTCGACTTGTCGCTAAGGTTTATCGACAAGTTCAAGGGGTTGACTACGATGAGACTTTCTCACCCGTAGAGAAGTTGAAGTCCGTCCGAATCATGTTAGCAATTGCCGCATTCTATGATTATGAGATATGGCAAATGGACGTCAAAACGGCATTACTTAACGGCTATCTTAAGGAAGAGTTGTATATGATGAAACCGTAAGGTTTTGTCGATCCTAAGAATGCTAACAAGGTATGCAAGCTCCAGCGCTCCATCTATGGGCTGGTGCAAGCATCTCAGAGTTGGAACATTTGCTTTGATGAAATGATCAAAGCGTTTGGGTTTATGCAGACTTATGGAGAAGCCTGCATATACAAGAAAGTGAGTGGGAGCTCTGTAGCATTCCTCATATTATATGTGGATGACATACTGTTGATGGGAAATGATATAGAACTTTTGGACAGCATAAAGGCCTACTTGAATAAGTGTTTTTCAGTGAAGGACCTTGGAGAAGCTGCTTATATATTAGGCATCAAGATCTATAGAGATAGATCAAGATGCCTCATAGGTCTTTCACAAAGCACATACCTTGATAAGATATTGAAGAAGTTTAGTATGGATCAATCCAAGAAGGGGTTCTTGCCTGTGTTGCAAGGTGTGAAATTGAGCTCGGCTCAGTGCCCGACCACGGCAGAAGATAGAGAAAAGATGAGTGTCATCCCATATGCCTCGGCCATAGGGTCTATTTTGTATGCCATGCTGTGTACCAGACCTGATGTAAACCTTGCCGTAAGTTTGGTAGCAAGGTACCAAAGTAATCCTGGCATGGAACACTAGACAGCGGTCAAGAATATCCTGAAGTACCTGAAAAGGACTAAGGATATGTTTCTCGTTTATGGAGGTGACGAAGAGCTCGTCGTAAAGGGTTACGTTGATGCTAGCTTCGACACAGATCTGGATGACTCCAAGTCACAAACCGGATACGTGTATATTTTGAATGTTGGGACAGTAAGCTGGTGCAGTAGCAAGCAAAGCGTCGTGGCGGGATCTACAAGTGAAGCGGAGTACATGGCAGCCTCGGAGGCAGCACATGAAGCAATATGGATGAAGGAGTTCATTACCGACCTAGGAGTTATTTCCAAATGAGTCGGGGTCGATGACTCTCTTCTATGACAACACTGGAGCTATTGCCCTTGCCAAGGAGCCCAGGTTTCACAAGAAGACCAGGCACATCAAGCGTTGCTTCAACTCCATTCACGAAAATGTTCAAGATGGAGACATAGATATTTGCAAAGTGCATACGGATCTGGATGTCGCAGATCCGCTGACTAAACCTCTTCCGCGAGCAAAACATGATCAACACCAGAACTCTATGGGTGTTCGATTCATCACAGTGTAACTAGATTATTGACTCTAGTGCAAATGGGAGACTGTTGGAAATATGCCCTAGAGGCAAAAATAAAATGATTATTATTATATTTCCTTGTTCATGATAATTGTCTATTGTTCATGCTATAATTGTATTAACTGGAAACCGTGATACATGTGTGAATACATAGACCACAACATGTCCCTAGTAAGCCTCTAGTTGACTAGCTCGTTGATCAATAGATGGTCATGGTTTCCTGACTATGGACATTGGATGTCATTAATAACGGGATCACATCATTAGGAGAATGATGTGATGGACAAGACCCAATCCTAAGCATAGCACAAGATCGTGTAGTTCGTTTGCTAAAGCTTTTCTAATGTCAAGTATCATTTCCTTAGACCATGAGATCATGCAACTCCCGGATACCATAGGAGTGCTTTGGGTGTACCAAACGTCACAACGTAACTGGATGACTATAAAGGTTCTCTACAGGTATCTCCAAAAGTATTTGTTGGGTTGGCACGAACCGAGACTGGGATTTGTCACTCTATATGACGGAGAGGTATCTCTGGGCCCACTCAGTAATGCATCATCATAATGAGCTCAATGTGACTAAGTGGTTAGTCATGGGATCATGCATTATGGAATGAGTAATGTGACTTGCCGGTAACGAGGTTGAACGAGGTATTGGGATACCGATGATCGAATCTCGGGCAAGTAACATACCGATTGACAAAGGTAATTGTATACGGGATTACTTGAATCCTCGACATCGTGGTTCGTCTGATGACATCATTGTGGAACATGTGGGAGCCAACATGGGTATCCAGATCCTGCTATTGGTTATTGGTCGGAGAGCTATCTCGGTCATGTCTGCGTGATTCCCGAACCCGTAGGGTCTACACACTTAAGATTCGATGACGCTAGGGTTATAAGGAAGATTTGTATGTGATTACCGAATGTCATTTGGAGTCCCGGATGAGATCCTGGATGTCACTAGGAGTTTCAGAATGGTCCGGAGGTGAAGATTTATATATGGGAAGTCATCATAAAGTCGCAGGAAATGTTCGGAGGTATACTGATATTCTACCGGGACCACCGGAGGGGTTCCGGGGGTCCACCGGGAGGGGCCACCTGTCCGGGAGGGCCTCATGGGCTGTAGGTGGAAGGGAACCAGCCCCTAAGAGGGCTGGGCGCAACCCCCCTAGGGCCCATGCGCCTAGGGTTGGGGGGAACCCTAAGGGGGTGCCCCCCTTGCTTGGGGGGCAAGCCCCCTCCCCCTTGGCCGCCGCCCCCCCTCTAGATCCCATCTAGAGGGGCCGGCCCCCTTCCCCCTTCTCCCTATAAATAGAGGGGTGAGGGGAGGGCTGCAGCACCACATCCAAGGCGCAGCCCCTCCCCTCCCCAACACCTCTCCCCCTCCGCGCGAGCTTGGCGAAGCCCTGCCGGAGAACTGCCACTCCACCACCACCATGCCGTCGTGCTGCTATTGGAGGCATCTTCCTCAACCTCTCCCTCCTCCTTGTTGGATCAAGGCGCGGGAGACGTCACCGGGCTGCACGTGTGTTGAACACGGAGGTGCCGTTGTTCGGCGCTAAGATCGGAATCCACCGTGATCTGAATTGCTTCGAGTATGACTCCTTCATCCGCGTTCTTGCAACACTTCCGTCTCGCGATCTTCAAGGGTATGAAGATGCACTCCCCTCTCTCACGTTGCTAGTTACTCCATAGATTGATCTTGGTGATGCGTAGAATTTTTTAATTTCTACAACGATCCCCAACACCCGTCTACCGCCACCATGTGGCCACTATTCAGACCACCCGCATCGATGGTTACAATGGTCAGTGACGCGGTCGATGAGGTCAACTGGACCTAGAAACATGACCTTGTCCGCGCTACCTTTATTGCGCCGGATGCGGAGGCCATATTGAACATTCCACTACGTCAGGGCGGTGGAGATGATTTCTTTGCATGGGCACACGAGAGGTCCGGTATCTACTCTGTTAAATCAGCCCATCAAGCTCTAATGAACCAAAAAGAGCGTTTAGCTCTTGAAGAGGGGCAGATAGCGACGCCATCAATGAGTGAACAGCAGATGTGGAGCCAACTATGGAAACTCAAAGTTGTCCCAAAAGTAAGGGTATTTTGTGGCGAGTACTTAAGGGGATCATCCCCGATGAGTGCACTCTCCACCACAGACATATCAAAGATACCAGCTTATGCAAATTGTGTCTTGCTATGGACGAAGACTTGATGCATGCATTAGTGCATTGTTCCCATGCACGAAGCTTCTGGGAGGAGGCAAGATTACTATTCGAGATCAGCTTGCCTCGGCTCCACCCCAATACTTGGGCGCGCGACATCCTCTGTGAATCACGATTTACTGACAAGGATTGTGCTACGATCATCACAGTCATGTGGGCAATCTGGATGTCCCACAACAGAAGGACGCATGACCAAGAAGCCATTGGTCTTGCTAGCTCGGTTCGTCGCATCCGCGAAGACCTAGCACTGCTTGACATACCCCGTCAGAGTTTCATACCATTACCGGGTCATGGATGGCGACCCCCCGAAGATTCTCATATCAAAATTAACACAGATGCGGCAATACAGTTTGATGTTGGCTCGGCCGGATTGGGGGGTGTTGCTCGTTCCTCCTCGACCTTCCTGGGTGCATGGTGCAAACCCCAATCGAGGACTACGGATCCATTCATTGCTGAGGTGCTCGCGCTACGCGAAGGAGTCATCTTTGCCAAGCTTCGAGGCTTTTTGCACGTGCAACTGGAATCCGACTGTCTTGAGGCAGTAAACCTCTGGAACCTTGGCTACATCGATCGGTCGATAGTAGCACCAATAGTTGCTGAAATTAGAGAGCTCTCTGCTAGCTTTTTGTTTTTCAATATTTCTCAAGTAATAAGAGCCGCTAACGGTCCTGCACACTTGTGTGCGAAGCGTACCTATACGCTTACTGTGACTGAAAGCTGGCTGGACACCACCCCTAACTTCCTGGTCAGCAGCCTCCTGACTGATTGCCCAGCGAATGCCTTTACTTAATAAAGCTCTCTGAAGTTCCCCGGAAAAAAAATACCTCGTCACCCCTCACAATTTTGGATTTTTAACGTAACGTGGGTCAACAAAGAAAAACAGACAAAAAAAACAACCAAGGGCCATAAACAAATACTCCTACTTAGATGGGACATATTATCTCATATCTAGGTGAGACATACACACATTCTAGAATAAAACGTTCTCGCGGAACGTTCTGTTCGTTTGGCGTACCTACACAGCTGTCGTTCCCAGTTATTGAGGTCTAAAGTATATTGATTCTTTCCTAATATATTTTTTGCCGAGATTCTTTCCTAATAAAAAATACTTTTTCTTTAAGTATACTATATATACTCCGTACTACGTACGTGTTTGGCTCTATCTACAAATACAACGTACTTATTTGACCTCCTATGCGGCGCCCCTCGCATCAAACGGACCAGAGGCATGCAGCCAGATCGAACGGTCACCGCGCCGCACGGTAAGACAGCGGTTGGTGCGTGTGCTCGATATATTTCCCGAAGAATAATATCGGAAACGAATTATTTCTGAATTTCTTTTCTTTTTCTGTTTTTCGGTAGTTTGTTGAGATAATATCGGAAACGAATTACAATCCTCTCGTAACTCGTCTATATTCACTCGTCAAATCCCAGCCTTTGCCAGCACTCGCGTCCAAGTTCCAATCCCAATTGCGTGCGCAGCGATGGCGGCTGGGGAGCCGCAGCAGGGCCGGCGGTACTGGCGGTGGAGCAAAGCCGATTTTTTCCCGGAGCCCTCGTTCCAGAGCTGGCGCGCGTACGGCGGCGCGCTCGCGGCCACCGTGCCGCGCCTGCGCGACCGCGTGGCCGCCCGGTCCTCCGAGGCCGTCGAGGCGGGGACGCTGCTCGCCGAGAGCGAGAACCCGCTGCGCCGCTGCCTCTCCTGGGTCGACCTCGCCTTCCTCGGCTTCGGCTCCGTCGTCGGCTCCGGCGTCTTCGTGCTCACCGGCCAGGAGGCCCGCTTCGACGCGGGTCCCGCCATCCCGCTCGCCTACGCCGCCGCGGGCTTCTCCGCCCTGCTCTCGTCCTTCTGCTACGCGGAGCTCGCCACTGAGATCCCATCTGCCGGGGGGTCCTTCTCGTACCTGCGGGTCGAGCTCGGCGACATGGCGGCGTTCCTCGCCGCCGGGAACATACTGCTGGAGGCCGTCGTGGGGGCGGCCGGCCTCGGGCGCTCCTGGACGTCCTACCTCGCCGCGCTCTTCGGGCTCGACACCGACGCGCTCCGCATCCACGTCCCGGCGCTCGCTGAAGGTTTCAATCTGCTCGATCCCATCGCCGTCGTCGTCCTCATCTGCACCTCCGCCCTGGCCATGTCCGGCGCGCGCCTCACCTCCACCATCAACTCGCTGGCGTCCGTGATCGGCATCGTCATAATCGCCTTCGTCGTCGGCGCGGGTTTCTCGCACTTCCACTCCAGCAACCTCGTCGAGCCGACCTTCTTCCCCTTCGGGGCCGCCGGCGTGTTCCGCGCGGCAGCGGTGGTGTACTGGTCCTACACGGGCTTCGACATGGTGGCCACCATGGCGGAGGAGACCAAGAACCCCGGCCGGGACGTGCCGCTCGGCCTCCTGTCTTCCATGTCGGCCATCACCGTGGTGTACTGCGCCATGTCCCTGGCGCTGGTCGGCATGCAGCGGTACAGCGAGATCGACCCCAACGCCGCCTACTCCGTGGCGTTCGCCGCGACCGGGCTCAAGTGGGCGCGCTACGTCGTGGCGCTCGGCGCGCTCAAGGGCATGACGAGCGGCCTCCTGGTGGGCGCGCTGGGGCAGGCGCGGTACACCACGCAGATCGCGCGCACGCACATGATCCCGCCATACTTCGCGCTCGTGCACCCCAGGACCGGCACGCCCGTGTACGCCACCATGGCCGTCACGCTCGGCGCCGCCTGCGTCGCGCTCTTCTCGAGCCTGGACGTGCTCGCCTCCGTCTCCTCCATCAGCACGCTCTTCATCTTCGCCCTGGTCGCAGTCGCGCTCCTCGTCCGCCGGTACTACGTCGCCGGGAAGACCCCGGCCAAGCAGCTGCGCACCTTTCTCGCCTTCCTGGCGCTGGTGGTCCTGTCGTCCATCGGGCTCTCGGCGTACTACAACTCGCGCTACGCCAGGCGGTGGCCGGGGTACGCGGTGTTCGGCGTGGGCTGGGCGGCCGGCGCGGCGGGGCTGGCGCTGGCAGCGAAGCAGCAGCGGCAGCCCAAGGTGTACGGCGTGCCGCTCATGCCGTGGCTGCCGGCCATGTCCGTGGCCACCAACCTGTTCCTGATGGGCTCGCTCGGGTCCATGGCCTACCTGCGCTTCGGCATCTGCACGGTGGCGATGCTTGTGTACTACGTGCTCTTCGGCGTGCACGCGACGTACGACGTGGCGCACTCTGCGACGGCGGCCGACGTCGTGGCCGAGAATGTCGAGCAGGGGAAGATTGTGCCAGGGTCCACGCTGCCGGCATGAGACAGTGAGAGTGGTTTCTAGTTGGAGTAAGTCATATTGCCATGTCGGTCTGTGAACTTTTAGGCTATATTTGGTGGCTGGTTACTCGAATTGGTAGCATAGTTAGTTGGGACAAAGATTCCAGAGTCAGATTTTTTTTTCACTCCATGAGCAGAGCTAGTTCCATGGCTAGTACAGTACTCTCTCCATCCCAAAATAAGTATCATTGACTTAGACAACTTTGGGTGACGGAGAGAATATAATTTGTCATGATTTCTGTACAAGCTAAAACATTTTTTATTCAATTGTGCACCCCTGTTATCTATCATCATTGTTAAAGGGTCTTATTGAAACAGTAAGGCTAACAAAATGAACGTCGTTGTTACAGTATTTTTCAGCTGTGACGTCGTATTCTTTTGAAAAGAGTTCCTGAAATCATGCCTTTCAGCGTGATAAAAAGGCTGAAAGCCGTGTTTCATAAAGCAGTACTGTAAGTAGTACTATGTCAGCGCACTCACTACAGATTGGCAGGAAATTCCAAACAATGGCACACATGTTTTCACACAGATTATGTATTCAATCGCAACGTGGTACAAGAACAGAGCACGTGCTCCTCGCTTCCATGACTCCATCCGAACTTTCACTTGATTCTGCACCAGTACAAGGAAGAAAAGAAAGAAGGTTTAACTCACTCTGAAATGACTCCTCTTCACCCTATGTTGTTGTTCATCATCAACTTCTGGTGTGTTCTTTCTCGTCCGGTGCTAAAACCAAGTTAAACTTGTAAATGATCTATATGCTATGCAAAATATGTTGGATTGTTTCCCTGCAAGAAAACGAGAGACTAGAATATGTTGGATTGTTGAATGTTGATGATTCTTAGATAATTTTGTGGATGTTTTCCTTTTTTTTTTGCCCCAATAGAGTAGCAGATTAGATATCATGATTCTAAGGGAAAAAATACGAAAACACTAACGCCCGCACGTGTAGCAACATTGCAACCCGCCCACACGCTTGGATCACCGTCCAGTTAAGTTTACATGAATCTTGACACGCCGAGGCAGTTTTTGTGTGCCACGTAGGACAAGGCCGGTGTGTGGGTGTTATAGAGGTCGCCCACACGCCCCACAGCACGCGGTTGCTAGCTGCGCTGTGTGGACGAACTAGTTTCTGCCCACACAGCCACCACCTAGTCCATGCGCGTGTGGGCGAACTGTTTTTCGCCCACACGACAGTCGTATGTTGTTGGATGGCAACTGCAGTTGCGCGTACATGGCAACTAGGTAAACACACATGGCAACTATGATTCGTTTGCTAGACGGCAACTGCAGTTGCGCATACGTGGCAATCAGATAAACATACATGACAACTGTTATTAACCACACATGGCAACTAGGTAAACACACATGACAACTATTATTTGACCATATGTGGCAAGTAGTTAATCACACATGACAACTATGGTTTAATTACACGCAACAACTACCATAAATTAGACATGGCAACTATAGTTAACCAAAACAGAGAGAGTTGACATGCTTTTACAACCATATTTGCCATCCCGGATAACTACATCTGCCATCCCAGATGGCAACTAAATCGTCATCCCGTGGGTACCTATTTTAGCTGCGCCAGGACGTGTGGGCATATTTGCTTCGTGCCACACGCGCAGGATGGAGATGAGTAGTACTTTTTGGGCGTGTGGCACGAAGTAGTTGCGCCCACACGTGTGGTCAATTCTATTGTTCGCCCACACACAGCCCGTGTGGGCTGCCCCCCGCTCATGCCACACACGATGTGTGGGCGAATGCCTATTATGCCACACGTGTGGTGGATATCAGCGTCCAAAAAATATTAGTCCTTCTGTTACCAGCTAAGGAGTAAATTACGGTGCACTCTGTTTGCATTGATGATGACAATGTTGGATTACGGATGGGCTTAGGCCCATATAAGACAATAATCCCTGGTTAATCTCTAAGGCCCATTAATGTGTACGACAAGTGATGGGAAATGTGGGAAGTTTAGTACCATACTGCTGTAGTAAGAAGAGTGATGCCTCTTTATCAGGGTTGCTCCACCACTTGCTATTGGGGGCTTGGGAATAGGAGTTGTACACACACGCTCCTCCTCCTCCGCCGCACGCCTCGCCTCGCCACGCCACTCCATGACGCGCGCCGCGGGGTGCTTATTTTTGCCGGTCAATAATGGTTAATTAAACACGGAATTAATTAACGATTCGCCGAGACGTTAGACCGTGGGCTGTTCACGGACTCGGTCGTGGGCCTAAGCCCAGGCCCGTTAACCTGACGGTCTATAAAAGAACAAAGTTCACTCACTCCCTCTCGCACAACCCTAGTTGTCATCTATTGTTCCTCTCTCTGTGTTGCTTCCAGCGATTCTTCATCCATCTCTGCTTCCTCTACATTGACTCCATGGCTGACAACAAAGTCGCCAAGAAGAAGGCCTTGGCTGATGCCTAGGCTGCTGCCGCCGCCACCGCGTTGGCCTGGCCAATCGGACGGTATGACTCGTGCATCCCCTTTCTGCTCGTACATGTGCTAGCCGTATATATGTTGTTCATAGATGTTTCAATTCTATGTACTGTACGTGCTAGCATGCTTAGGTATCGGTATGAGATGCATACCGTATTTGCCATGTTTACTGTTTACTCATGGATTAGATTAGTCAAAAAGTGTTAATATTTCTAACAATCCAAAAACATTATTTTAGACACTTTTTGACTCATGGCTTCGCCGCTACTCTGAAACCGGAAAAGTTTACTAGGACACACTTTAAGCGTTGGCAGCGCAGGACCACCTTGTGGCTCACAGCAATGAACGTGTTCTTGGTTGGTGGTGTGTCTCTCACGATAACGATTGCTCCTGAACAGGAGAATGCGTTTAGGGAGGCAACCACCATCTTTGTGGGAGTCGTTCTTACTGTGATCGAAGACAAGCTGGTGGACACGTATCTCCATATGCGTGTTGCCAAGAATTTATGGGATGCGCTCGAAGCTAAGTTCGGCGCAACCGATGCTGGATGCGAGTGGTATGCTATGGAGCAGTTCTATGATTACAAAATGGTTGATAACCATTATGTATTGGACCAGGCCCATGAGATACAATGCTTCGCTAAGGAGCCGGAGCTCCTGAAATGTGAGTTACCAGATTAATTTGTCACGGGTTGCAATATTGCAAAACTCTCTCTTGGATGGAGGAACTTGTTGGAAATATGTCGTAGAGGCAATAATAAAATGATTATTATTATATTTCCTTGTTCATGATAATTGTCTATTGTTCATGCTATAATTGCATTAACCGGAAACAGTAATACATGTGTGAATACATAGACCACAACATGTCCCTAGTGAGCCTCTAGTTGACTAGCTCGTTGATCAACAGATGGTCATGGTTTCCTGACTGTGGACATTGGATGTCATTGATAACGAGATCACATGTTAGGAGAATGATGTGATGGACAAGACCCAATCCTAAGCATAGCACAAGATCGTGTAGTTCATTTGCTAAAGCTTTTCTAATGTCAAGTATCAGTTCCTTAGACCATGAGATTGTGTAACTCCCGGATATCGTAGGAGTGCTTTGGGTGTACCAAACGTCACAACGTAATTGGGCGACTATAAAGGTGCACTACAGGTATCTCCAAAAGTATCTGTTGGGTTGGCACGAATCGAGACTGGGATTTGTCACTCCGTATGACAGAGACGTATCTCTGGGCCCACTCGGTAATGCATCATCATAATGAGCTCAATGTGACCAAGTGGTTGGTCACGGGATCATGCATTACGTAACGAGTAAAGTGACTTGCCGGTAACGAGATTTAACGAGGTATTGGGATACCGACGATCGAATCTCGGGCAACTAACGTACCGATTGACAAAGGAATTGTATACGAGATTACTTGAATCCTCGACATCGTGGTTCATCCGATGAGATCATCATGGAAAATGTGGGAGCCAACATGGGTATCTAGATCCCGCTGTTGGTTATTGGCCGGAGAGCTGTCTCGGTCATGTCTACATGATTCCCGAACCCATAGGGTCCACACACTTAAGGTTCGATGACACTAGGGTTGTTAGGAAGACTTGTATGTGATTACCGAATGTTGTTCGGAGTCCCAGATGAGATCCTGAATGTCACGAGGAGTTCTGGAATGGTCCGGAGGTGAAGATTTATATATGGGAAGTTGACATACGGTCACCGAAAAAGTTCGGGGGCATACCGGTATTGTACCGGGGCCACCGGAAGGGTTCCGGGGGTCCACCGGGAGGGGCCACCTCTCCCGGAGGGCCTCATGGGCTGTAGTGGGAAGGGAACCAGCCCTTAGAGGGCTGGGCGCTTCCCCCCCTTGGGCCCATGTGCCTAGGGTTGGGGGGAAACCCTAAAGGGGGCGCCCCCTTTGCTTGGGGGGCAAGTCCCCCCCCCTTGGCCGCCCCCCCCCTCTAGATCTCATCTAGAGGGGGCCGGTGATACGTATCCAATGTATCTACTTTTCCAAACACTTTTGCCCTTGTTTTGGACTCTAACTTGCATAATTTGAATGAAACTAACCCGGACTGACGCTGTTTTCAGCAGAACTGCCATGATGTTGTTTTATGTGTAGAAAAGAAAAGTTCTCGGAATGTCCTGGAAATCCACGAAGGCACTTTTTGGAATTAATAAGAATTTTTGGCGAAAGAATTAACGCCAGGGGGCCCACAACCTATCCACGAGACAGGGGGGTACGCCCCCCCTAAGGCGCGGCCTCCTATCTCGTGGTCCCCCTGGACCTCCTCCGACCTCAACTCCAACTCCATATATTCCATCTCGGGGAGAAAAAAATCAGAGAGAAAGTTCCATCGCGTTTTATGACACGGAGCCGCCGCCAAGCCCTAATGTCTCTCGGGAGGGCTGATCTGGAGTCCGTTCGGGGCTCCGGAGAGGGGGATTCGTCGCCGTCCTCATCATCAACCATCCTCCATCACCAATTTCATGATGCTCACCACCGTGTGTGAGTAATTCCATCATAGGCTTGCTGGACGGTGATGGGTTGGATGAGATTTACCATGTAATCAAGTTAGTTTTGTTAGGGTTTGATCCCTAGTATCCACTATGTTCTGAGATTGATGTTGCTATGACTTTGCTATGCTTAATGCTTGTCACTAGGGCCCGAGTGCCATGATTTCAGATCTGAACCTATTATGTTTTCATGAATATATGTGTGTTCTTGATCCTATCTTGCAAGTCTATAGTCACCTATTATGTGTTATGATCCGACAACCCCGAAGTGACAATAATCGGGATACTTCTCGGTGATGACCGTAGTTTGAGGAGTTCATGTATTCACTATGTGTTAATGCTTTGGTCCGTTCTCTATTAAAAGGAGGCCTTAATATCCCTTAGTTTCCGCTAGGACCCCGCTACCACGGGAGGGTAGGACAGAAGATGGCATGCAAGTTCTTTTCCATAAGCACATATGACTATTTATGGAATACATGCCTACATTACATTGATGAATGTGAGCTAGTTCTATATCAGCCTATGTTATAACTATTGCATGAGGAATCGCATCCGGCATAATTATCCATCACTGATCCATTGCCTACGAGCTTTTCATATATTGTTCTCCGCTTATTTACTTTTCCGTTGCTACTATTACAACCGCTACAAAAACCCAAAAACATTTATCTTTACTTTTGCTACGGTTACCATTATTATCATACCACTTTTGCTACTAAATACTTTGCTGCAGATACTAAGTTATCCAGGTGTGGTTGAATTGACAACTCAACTGCTAATACTCAAGAATATTCTTTGGCTCCCCTTGTGTCGAATCAATAAATTTGGGTTGTACTTCACCCTCGAAAGTTGTTGCGATCCCCTACACTTGTGGGTTATCAAGACTAATTTCTGGCGCCGTTGCCGGCGAGCATAGCTCTATTCTCTGAGTCACTTGGGATTTATATCTGTTGATCACTATGAAGAACTTGAAAGACGCTAAGACCAAGATTTTACCCTCAACTACGAGGGGAGGTAAGGATCTGCCATCTAGCTCTACACTCGATTCTCCTTCCGTTATTAGTAGGCTTGCGACACCTAAACCTGCTACTGCTATGAATTCTGATATGTCGTATGTTATTGATGATGCCACTTCTGCTATCCATGATGAAACTACTTCTGTGCGTGATACTACTTTCCATTAGGTGAATTTCTAGATGAACAACTTGCTAGAGTTAGGGGGAATGAAAATATTAAAGAACCTATTATTGATGATAGTGATGATGAACGTTCCCCCAATGATTATGTATTACCTGTTGTTCCTAAGGGTTATGTTATGAATGAAGCAGCTGCTATGGAAATTCTTGCTTGCAATGATAGAAATGATCTTAAGAAATTATTAGCTAAATGGAAGCAGCAGTCTCTTAATAATAGAATGAAACCCGATCCTGCTTTTGCTACTTCACCTATCCGTGTTACTGATAAGGATTATGAATTCTCTGTTGATCCTGATATTATTACTTTAGTTGAATCTGATCCTTTTTATGGCCTTGAATCTAAAACTGTTGTGGCACATCTTACCAAGTTGAATGATATAGCTACCTTGTTCACTCATGATGAGAAGTCTTGCTATTTATACATCCTTAAGATATTTCCGTTCTCATTAAAGGGTGATGCTAATACTTGGTATAATTCTCTTGCTCCTGGTTGTGTGCGTAGTCCCCAGGATATGATTTATTACTTCTCTGCTAAATATTTCCCTGCTCATAAGAAACAAGCTGCCTTGCGGGAAATATATAATTTTGTGCAAATCAAAGAAGAGAGTCTCCCACAAGCTTGGGGGAGGCTTCTCCGGTTACTTAATGCTTTGCCTGATCATCCTCTTAAGAAAAATGAAATACTTGATATCTTTTATAATGGACTAACCGATGCTTCCAAGGACTACTTGGATAGTTGTGCTGGTTGTGTTTTCAGGGAAAGAACAGTCGACGAAGCTGAAATATTATTGAATAAAATGTTGACTAATGAAAATAATTGGACTCTTCCCGAGCCAGTTCCTGAAGTAATTCCTGAACCAATTGAGCCAACTCCTGAGCCTATTCCTAAACCCACTCCGAAGAATAGAGGTGTTTTATTTCTCAGTCCTGAAGATATGCAAGAGGCAAAGAAGTCAATGAAAGAAAAAGGTATTAAAGCTGAAGATGTTAAGAATTTACCACCTATTGAAGAAATACATGGTCTTAATTTACCGCCTGAAGAACCACATTGTCTTGATAACCCGACACAGGTAGTAAAGGTAAATTATCTCTATATATATGATAAAGTTGAAATACCATCTACTAAATTTCATAGCCCATGCTTACATGAATTTGATGACTTTATGGCTAGACAAGAAAGTTTTAATGCCTATGTTGGTAGACAGTTAAAGAATAATGCTTTCGAGATAGGATGCGTAGGTGATTATCTGGCTAGAGTTAAAGATGAACTTCACCGCGTTAGCAAATATGCTTCTATGGTTGCTACTCAAGCTGAGCAAGTACTCAAAGCTCAGAATGATTTGCTTGATGAATTGAATAATAAAAATGACTTTGCCGTTAGAGTGGCTACTAGAACTGGTAGAATGACTCAGGAACCTTTGTATCCTGAAGGCCACCCTAAGAGAATTGAGAAAGATTCTCAGAGAAATAATTAGAGGCACCTAGTTCTTCTAAGAAGAAGAAAAGGAAAAACGATAGAACGTTGCATGCTTCTAGTGAACCTACTGTAGACACACCTGAGAATCCCAATGAGATTTCTATCTTTGATGCTGAAACACAATCAGGTGATGAACATGAACCTAGTGATAATGTTCATGTTGATGATCAACCTAGCAAAAAACAATGATGTAGAGATTGAACCTGCTGTTGATCTTGATAACCCACAATCAAAGAATCAACGTTATGATGAGAGAGATTTTGTTGCTAGGAAGCACGGGAAAGAAAGAGAACCATGGGTTCAGAAACCCATGCCCTTTCCTCCTAAACCATCCAAGTCAAAGGATGATGAGGATTTTGAGCGCTTTGCTGAAATGATTAGACCTATTTTCTTACGTATGCGCTTAACTGATATGCTTAAAGTAAATCCTTATGCTAAGTATATGAAGGATATCATTACAAATAAAAGAAAGATACCGGAAGCTGAAATTTCCACCATGCTTGCTAATTACACTTTTAAGGGTGGAATACCAAAGAAACTTGGAGATCCGGGTGTCCCAACTATACCATGCTCCATTAAAAGAAATTATGTTAGAACTGCTTTATCTGATCTTGGAGCCGGTGTTAGTGTTATGCCTCTCTCTTTATATCGTAGACTTGAATTGAATAAGTTGACACCTACTGAAATATCTTTGCAAATGGCTGATAAATCAACTGCTATACCTGTCGGTATTTGTGAGGATGTGCCTGTTGTGGTTGCAAATGTCACTATCTTAACGGACTTTGTTATTCTTGATATTCCCGAGGACGATAGTATGTCTATTATCCTTGGTAGACCTTTTCTTAATACTGCAGGGGCTTTATTGATTGCAACAAAGGCAATGTCACTTTTCAAGTTAATGGTAATGAGCATATGGTACACTTTCCAAGGAAACAATCTCAAGTTCATAGCATCAATTCTATTGAAAAAGTTCCAACTATCATTTTTGGAGATTTTGAATTTCCTCTCCCTACTGTCAAGAAAAAGTATGATATTCTTATTGTTGGGGATTTTCATATCCCTGTCAAGGTAACTTAGTGTCATTCGAAATTTCTCCGGTTCCGTGCTATTCGGAATGAGTTTGTTAACAAGACTTGATCAACCTTGTTAGCGGGTTCATTTTGATGATCACGAGATGGATGAAACTAGAAGGCACAACCTTGTGTACCCTCTTTTTACTTTCTGTTATTTAGAATAAATAAAGCAAAAATAGTATTATCCGTCTGTTTTCTGAATTATCCGTGCATTAAAAAAATAGTCCGAAAATAAAAGTGCTCCAAATGCCCTGCAAATTTAGTATGATTTTTTCCGGAATATTTGAGGAATTTAGGCACTGAAAACACTGCAGGAGGGGCAAGCACCAGGCCACGAGAGAGGAGGGTGCGCCCCCCTGTAGGGCGCGCCCCCTGTCTCGTGGGCCCCTGGTGGCTCCCCTCCACTTATGCCAGCACCCACACACTTCATCTTCTACCCAGAAAAATCCCCATCCAGCTCAAGCACGAGTTCTAGCTCGTTTTGCTGCGATTTTCGATCTCCTAGCTCAAAGCTCCATTCACAAAACTGCTTTGGGAGATTGTTGCTTGGTATGTGACTCCTCCATTGGTCCAATTAGTTTTTGTTCTAGTGCTTTATTCATTGCAAATTTTTGTTGCTTAGGTGACCATGTTCTTGAGCTTGCATGTTAAATTTTTGAGGTCCCAAGCAATTCCAATGCATGATATGGGCTCTAGGCACTTGTAGGAGTAGTTGCTATCAATCTTGTTTAGTTTTATCCACTTTTATTTTGAAGTTACTAAAATTTCAGAAATTTTCAGAAAAAGAAATATGCTTAGAATAATGTACCAAGGAGGTTCCTCGGCAAAGAAAGGGCCAAGGATTGCTATACGTGAACAAGATATTAATTTGCCAAGGGACGCAAATGTACGGGCTTGTGTGTGGCCATCCGATGATTTTATGGTCGAAGCAGGCTTCAAGGAAGAATTTGACGCGTATGTGCGTAATGCCGAGCTGGAGGACTTCTTACAAGATAAGTGTCCTCATTATTATCAATTGACCGATTCCTTTGTGCGGAGGTTCGAATATATTTCTGCGCGTAATTCTCCTAGTGTCATGTTTGATATTTATGATACATCTTATACCATGGATTTAGAGGATTTCACAACTGCTTGCAAACTCCCGCAGTGGGGTAATATTAATGATCCTCCCAAATATGAATTTAGAGATTTTCTTGCTAATATTATTGTGGGAGAATCTAGGGACGTAGCACAAGCTACCATAGGGAGCATTCATTTTCTTGCTATACATTACTTTGCTCTCTTTATTGGTAGAAGGACGAGGTATGTCACATGTGTGCCCCTGATCTTTGTGTCCTCAAGAGTGCTGTGTTAGGTTATAAAGGTTATAACTTGGGGGCAATAGTTGCACATAGGTTGCAGAATAATAGTAGAAGGGGAGATTTCTTTGGAGGAATTTATACAACCCGTGTGGCTAATTTTTTTAATATAGCTCCACGAGAGGGGGATATGATTGTACCTCCTCTTTATTTGGATAAAGGAGCTATGTTTGATCATCAATTTCTTGAGAGGAATGAACAATTCCTCCATTATTGACTAATCTATGACAGACGCAACGTCGTTCCTGTTGCTCTTCCTGCTCCCTACCTTTTTGATTATCAGGCAAAAAGAAGATATGTTGTCATCAGGGAAGAAGCAACTGAATATGAGAGGGGAATGGAGGCAGCTTGCCAACACACTGCAGCTCAGGAGGCGGTCGCCTCCGCATCTCAGTACTACCCCAGTTTCACTTATGGATATCAGCCAGGCAGTCCTTGGTATTAAACCAACTTAGGCCAAAAGCCTAAGCTTGGGGGAGTACGTATTTCTCACCAACTTTACATTCATGTTCACACACTAGTCGTCGGTGCTCATACTCTTTCATTGTATTATCCATGCTAGTTTAAATTTCTTTTTCTTGTTTTCTTCTTGTGTGTTTGATAAACCTTGAGAAAAAACAAAAAAAATAGTTAGTTTAATTTCCTTGCCTGTAGTAGGAATTAAAATGAAAACCCAAAAAGATTTCTAGTTCTTCTTCTTACTTGTTGGGAGCTTTCCCATGTAAATAGTTTTATTTTCCTTTCTTTCCTTTGGGGGTCGAGAAGACCTTATTGAAAATGCTTAGTGGCTCTCATATGCATGATTGTTTATTTAATTTAGAGCCCATATTACCTTGTCTTCTCTCTTGAGTTGAATGCTTGCAGATTCCAGCTTAGTCCAATGCACGTGCACTCTTATTATTATACACATCGTTCGGTCGTGCAAGTGAAAGGTAATAATGATGATATATGATGGACTTATTGGGATGAGAAAAGCTGGTATGAACTCGACCTCTCTTGTTTTTGTAAATATGATGAGTTCATCATTCCCGAGTCAGCTATTATGAAGTAAACATATTTGCAATGACATTTAGAGATTATAGTTACTTGTGCCATGCTTGATTAGCTATGAGTTATAATGGTTTACCTTGCGTGCCAACATGCTATTAGAATGATTATGGTGTGGTATGATGGGATGGTATCCTCCTTTGAATGAATTGAGTGACTCGACTTGGCACATGTTCACGCATGTAGTTGAATCAAATCAACATAGCCTTCACGATATTTATGTTCATGGTGGATTATATCCACCTCATGCTTGTACTCGGTGTGAATTAATTTCAATGCATGTTTATGACTGTTGTCGCTCTCTCAGTTGGTCGCTTTCCAGTCTTTTGCTAGCCTTCATTTGTACTAAGCGGGAATACTGCTTGTGCATCCAAACTCCTTAAACCCAAAGTTGTTTCATAAGAGTCCACTATACCTACCTATATGCGGTATCTACCCATCGTTCCAAGTAAATTTGTATGTGCCAAACTCCAAACCTTCAAATGAAATTCTGTTTTGTATGCTCGAGCAGCTCATGTTACAACTAGGGTTGCCTATATCTCCCATGCTAGGTGGGTTATTCTCACGAGGAGTGGACTCCGCTCCTCATTCACGAGAAAGGGCCGGTAACCGGGATGCCTAGTCCCATGATCCAAAAAGATCAAAGCAAATCAAAATAATTAAACAAAACTCCCCCAGGGTTGTTGTATGTTGGAGGCACTCGTTGTTTCGAGCAAGCCATGGATTGATGCTTGTTGGTGGTTGGGGGAGTATAAACCTTTACCATTCTGTTTGGGAACTGCCTATAATGCATGTAGTATGGAAGATACGGCCATCTCATAGGTGTTGCATTGACAGCAAAAGTATGCCGCTCAAAATGTTATTCAATCTCTATTTTAAAATCGAGCTCTGGCACCTCTACAAATCCCTGCTTCCCTTTGCGAAGGGCCTATCTATTTACTTTTATGTTGAGTCATCATCCTTCTTATTAAAAGCACCCGCTAGAGAGCACACTGTCAGTTGCATTCATTATTACTGGTTTATATTGGGTATGACTTGACTGCATCTCTTTCACCATGAATTACAATGTTTAGTCAGTCCTTGATCTTTAAAGGTGCTCTGCTGCGGTCTCAGAAAGGGCTAGCGAGATACCATTTTGTTATATCATGTTATGATTATTTTGAGAAAGTGTTGTCATCCGAGTTTTACTATTATGGCTCGTTAGCTGATTATGCTATTGATGTGAGTAATTGTGAGACCTTTGTGTTATTGTGAGTATGGTTAGTTCGTAATATTTGCTGAAACTAGAATGCTGGCTTTTCATGTTACAACAACAAGAGCAAATAGAGTTTGTAAAAGTTTTTCTTTATCACTTTCAGTTTATCAACTGAATTGCTTGAGGACAAGCAAATGTTTAAGCTTGGGGGAGTTGATACGTCTCCAACGTATCTACTTTTCCAAACACTTTTGCCCTTCTTTTGGACTCTAACTTGCATAATTTGAATGAAACTAACCCGGACTGACGTTGTTTTCAGCAGAACTGCCATGATGTTGTTTTATGTGTAGAAAAGAAAAGTTCTCGGAATGTCCTGGAAATCCACGGAGGCACTTTTTGGAATTAATAAGAACTTTCGGCGAAAGAATTAATGCCAGGGGGCCCACAGCCTGTCCACGAGACAGGGGGGCGCCCCCCCCCTAGGGCGCGGCCTCCTATCTCGTGGGCCCCCTGGACCTCCTCCGACCTCAACTCCAACTCCATATATTCCATCTCGGGGAGAAAAAAAATCAGAGATAAAGTTCCATCGCGTTTTACGACACGAAGCCGCCGCCAAGCCCTAATCTCTCTTAGGAGGGCTGATCTGGAGTCCGTTCGGGGCTCCGGAGAGGGGGATTCGTCGCCGTCGTCATCATCAACCATCCTCCATCACCAATTTCATGATGCTCACCGCCGTGTGTGAGTAATTCCATCGTAGGCTTGCTGGACGGTGATGGGTTGGATGAGATTTACCATGTAATCAAGTTAGTTTTGTTAGGGTTTGATCCCTAGTATCCACTATGTTCTGAGATTGATGTTGCTATGACTTTGCTATGCTTAATGCTTGTCACTAGGGCCCGAGTGCCATGATTTCAGATCTGAACCTATTATGTTTTCATGAATATATGTGTGTTCTTGATCCTATCTTGCAAGTCTATAGTCACCTATTATGTGTTATGATCCGACAACCCCGAAGTGACAATAATCGGGACACTTCTCGGTGATGACCGTAGTTTGAGGAGTTCATGTATTCACTATGTGTTAATGCTTTGGTCCGGTTCTCTACTAAAAGGAGGCCTTAATATCCCTTAGTTTCCGCTAGGACCCCGCTGCCACGGGAGGGTAGGACAAAAGATGTCATGCAAGTTCTTTTCCATAAGCACGTATGACTATTTACGGAATACATGCCTACATTACATTGATGAATTAGAGCTAGTTCTATATCACCCTATGTTATAACTATTGCATGAGGAATCGCATCCGGCATAATTATCCATCACCGATCCATTGCCTACGAGCTTTTCATATATTGTTCTCCGCTTATTCACTTTTCCGTTGCTACTGTTACAACTGCTACAAAAACCCAAAAACATTTATCTTTACTTTTGCTACTGTTACCATTATTATCATACCACTTTTGCTACTAAATACTTTGCTGCAGATACTAAGTTATCCAGGTGTGGTTGAATTGACAACTCAACTGCTAATAGTCAAGAATATTCTTTGGCTCCCCTTGTGTCGAATCAATAAATTTGGGTTGTACTTCACCCTCGAAAGCTGTTGCGATCCCCTACACTTGTGGGTTATCAGCCGGCCCCCCTTCCTCCTCCCCTATAAATAGAGGGGCGAGGGGAGGGCTGCACACGCACCTCCAAGGCGCAGCCCCTCCCCTCCCCAACACCTCTCCTCCTCCGTCATAGCTTGGCGAAGCCCTGCCAGAGTACTGCCTCTCCATCACCACCACGTCGTCGTGCTGCTGTTGGAGATCACTTCCTCAACCTCTCCCTCTTCCTTGCTGGATCAAGGCGCGGGAGACGTCTCCGCTCCGTACGTGTGTTGAACGTGGAGGTGTCGTCCGTTCAGCGCTAGGATCATCAGTGATTTGGATCACGATGAGTACGACTCCATCAACCCCGTTCTCTTGAACGCTTCCGCTCGCGATCTACAAGGGTATGTAGATGCACTCCTCTCTCTCTCGTTGCTAGATGACTCCATAGATTGATCTTGGTGATGCGTAGAAATTTTTTATTTTCTGCAACGATCTCCAACAGTGGCATCATGAGCTAGGTCTATGCGTAGTTTCTATGCACGAGTAGAACACAATTTTGTTGTGGGTGTAGATTTTCCCAATTTACTTGCCACTACTAGTATTATCTTGTTTCGGCGGCATCATGGGATGAAGCGGCCCGGATCGACCTTACACGTACACTTACGTGAGACAGGTTCCACCGACTGACATGCACTAGTTGCATAAGGTGGCTAGCGGGTGTCTGTCTCTCCCACCTTAGTCGGATCAGATTCGATGAAAAGGGTCCTTATGAAGGGTAAATAGAAATTGGCATATCACATTGTGGTTTTTGGCGTAGGTAAGAAACGTTCTTGCTAGAACCCTATAGCAGCCACGTAAAAACTTGCAACAACAATTAGAGGACGTCTAACTTATTTTTGCAGCATATGCCTTGTGATGTGATATGGCCAAAAGGATGTGATGAATGAAATATATGTGATGTATGAGATTGATCATATTCTTGTAATAGGAATCACGACTTGCATGTCGATGAGTATGACAACCGGCAGAAGCCATAGGAGTTGTATTTATTTATTGTATGACCTGCGTGTCACTGAATAACGCCATGTAATTACTTTACTTCTTTGCTAAACCGTTAGCCATAGTAGTAGAAGTAATAATTGGCGAGACAACTTCATGGAGACACGATGATGGAGATCATAATGATGGAGATCATGGTGTCATGCCGGTGACAATGATGATCATGGCACCCCGAAGATGGAGATCAAAGGAGCAAAATGATATTGGCCATATCATGTCACTATTTGATTACATGTGATGTTTATCATATTTTTGCATCTTATTTGCTTAGAACGACTATAGTAAATAAGATGATCCCTCATAACAATTTCAAGAAAGTGTTCCCCCTAACTATGCGCCGTTGTGAAAGTTCGTTGTTTCGAAGCACCACGTGATGATCGGGTGTGATAGATCCTAACGTTCGCATACAACGGGTGTAAGCCACATTTACACATGCAAAACACTTAGGTTGACTTGATGAGCCTAGCATGTACAGACATGGCCTCGGAACACAAGAGACCGAAAGGTCGAGCATGAGTCGTATAGAAGATACGATCAACATAGAGATGTTCACCGATGATGACTAGTCCATCTCACATGATGATCGGACACGGCCTAGTTGACTCGGATCATGTATCACTTAGATGACTAGAGGGATGTCTATTTGAGTGGGAGTTCATTAAATAATTTGATTAGATGAACTTAATTATCATGAACTTAGTCTAAAACCTTTGCAAAATGTCTTGTAGATCAAATGGCCCACGCTCATGTCAACCTCAATTCAACGCGTTCCTAGAGAAAACCAAGCTGAAAGATGATTGCAGCAACTATACGGACTGGGTCCCGAACCTGAGGATCATCCTCATAGCTGCCAAGAAAGCATATGTCCTAGAAGCACCGCTAGGTGAAGCACCCGTCCCAGTGAACCAAGACGTTATGAATGCTTGGCAGTCACGTGTTGATGATTACTCCCTCGTTCAGTGTGGCATTCTTTACAGCTTAGAACCGGGGCTCCAAAAGCATTTTGAGAAACACGGAGCATATGAGATGCTCGAAGAGCTAAAAATGGTTTTCCAAGCTCATGCCCGGGTCGAGAGATATGAAGTCTCCGACAAGTTCTACTATTGTAAGATGGAGGAAAATAGTTCTGCCAGCGAGCACATACTCAAAATGTCTGGGTTGAACAACCGCTTGTCCCAGCTCGACATTAACCTCCCGGACGAGGTGGTCATTGACAAAATCCTCCAGTCGTTCCCACCTAGCTACAAGTGCTTTGTGATGAACTACAATATGCAGGGGATGGTGAGAACCATTCCTGAGGTATTTTCAATGCTGAAATCAGCGGAGGTAGAAATCAAAAAGGAACATCAAGTGTTGATGGTCAATAAAACCACTAGTTTCAAGAAAGGCAAGGGTAAGAATAACTTCAAGAAGGACGGCAAGGGAGTTGCCGCGCCCGGTAAGCTAGTTGCCGGGAAGAAGCCAAAGCACGGACCCAAACCTGAGGCTGAGTGCTTTTATTGCAAGGGGTAACGGTCACTGGAAGCAGAACTACCCCAAGTACTTAGCGGATAAGAAGGCCGGCAGCACCAAATGTATATGTGATATACATGTTATTGATGTGTACCTTACCAGTACTCGTAGTAACTCCTGTGTATTTGATACCAGTGCGGTTGCTCATATTTGTAACTCAAAACAGGAGCTGTGGAATAAGCGGAGACTGGCGAAGGACGAGGTGACGATGCGCGTCGGGAATGGTTCCAAGGTCGATGTGATCGCCGTCGGCACGCTACCTCTACATTTACCTACGGAATTAGTTTTGAACCACAATAATTGTTATTTAGTGCCAGCTTTGAGCATGAACATTGTATCTAGATCTCGTTTAATGCGAGATGGCTACTCATTTAAATCCTAGAATAATGGTTGTTCTATTTATATGAGAGATATGTTTTATGGTCATGCCCTGCTGGTCAATGGTTTATTCTTAATGAATCTCGAACATGATGTTACACATATTCATAGTGTGAATACCAAAAGATATAAGATTGATAACGATAGTCCCACATATCTGTGACACTGCCACCTTGGTCACATTGGTGTCAAACGCATGAAGAAGCTCCATACTGATGGACTTTTGGAGTCTCTTGATTTCGAATCATTTGACATGTGCAAACCATGCCTCATGGGCAAAATGACCAAGACTCCGTTCTCCGGAACAATGGAGCGAGCAACCAACTTATTGAAAATTATACATACTAATGTGTGCGGTCCAATGAGCATTGAGGCTCGCGGTGGCTATCGTTATGTTCTCACCCTCACTGATGACTTGAGTAGATATGGGTATGTCTACTTAATGAAACACAAGTCTGAGACCTTTGAAAAGTTCAAGGAATTTCAGAATGAGGTAGAGAATCAACATGACAGAAAAATAAAGTTCTTGCGATCAGATCATGGGGGAGAATATTTAAGTCACGAGTTTGGTACGCATTTAAGGAAATGTGGAATTGTTTCACAACTCACGCCGCCTGGAACACCTCAGCGTAACGGTGTGTCCGAACATCGTAATCGCACTCTATTGGATATGGTGCGGTCAATGATGTCTCTTACCGATTTACCGCTATCATTTTGGGGATACGCTTTAGAGACAGCTACATTCACTTTAAATAGGGCACCTTCTAAATCTGTTGAGACGACACCATATGAATTATGGTTTGGAAAGAAACCTAAGCTGTCGTTTCTAAAAGTTTGGGGATGTGATGCTTATGTCAAGAAACTTCAACCTGAAAAGATCGAAACCAAGTCGGAAAAATGCGTCTTCATAGGACACCCTAAGGAAACCATTGGGTATACCTTCTACCTCAGATCCGAAGGCAAGATTTTCGCCAAGAATGGGTCCTTTCAGGAGAAAGAGTTTCTCTCGAAAGAAGTAAGTGGGAGGAAGGTGGAACTTGATGAAGTACTACCTCTTGAACCGGTAAGTAGCGCAACTCAGGAAGATGTTCCTCTGGTTCCTGCACCAACTAGAGATGAAATTAATGATGATGATCAAGGTACTTCGGATCAAGTAACTACTGAACTTCGTAGGTCCACAAGGACACGTTCCACACAAGAATGGTATGGCAACCCTGTCCTGAAAATCATGTTGTTAGACAACGGTGAACCTTCGAACTATGAAGAAGCGATGGCGGGCCCAGATTCCAACAAATGTCTTGAAGCCATGCAATCCGAGATAGGATCCATGTATGAAAACAAAGTATGGACTTTGACAGACTTGTCCGATGATCGGCGAGCGATAGAAAATAAATGGATCTTTAAGAAGAAGACGGGCGCGGATGGAAATGTTACCATCTATAAGGCTTGACTTGTCGCTAAGGGTTATCGACAAGTTCAAGGGGTTGACTACGATGAGACTTTCTCTCCCGTAGTGAAGCTGAAGTCCGTCTGAATCATGTTAGCAATTGCCGCATACTATGATTATGAGATATGGCAAATGGACGTCAAAACGGCATTACTTAACGGCTATCTTAAGGAAGAGTTGTATATGATGCAGTCGGAAGGTTTTGTCGATCCTAAGAATGCTAACTGTTGGAAATATGCCCTAGAGGCAATAATAAATTAGTTATTATTATTATATTTCCTTGTTCATGATAATCGTTTATTATCCATGCTATAATTGTATTGATAGGAAACTCAGATACATGTGTGGGTACATAGACAACACCATGTCCCTAGTAAGCCTCTAGTCGACTAGCTCGTTGATCAACAGATGGTCACGGTTTCCTGGCCATGGACATTGGATGTCGTTGATAACAGGATCACATCATTAGGAGAATGATGTGATGGACAAGACCCAATCCTAAGCCTAGCACAAAGATCGTAGTTTGTATGCTAAAGCTTTTCTAATGTCAAGTATCATTTCCTTAGACCATGAGATTGTGCAACTCCCGGATAACGTAGGAATGCTTTGGGTGCACCAAACGTCACAACGTAATTGGGTGGCTATAAAGGTGCACTACGGGTATCTCCGAAAGTGTCTGTTGGGTTGGCACGAATCGAGACTGGGATTTGTCACTCCGTGTAAACGGAGAGGTATCTCTGGGCTCACTCGGTAGGACATCATCATAATGTGCACAATGTGACCAAGGGGTTGATCACGGGATGATGTGTTACGGAACGAGTAAAGAGACTTGCCGGTAACGAGATTGAACAAGGTATCGGCATACCGACGATCGAATCTCGGGCAAGTACAATACCGCTAGACAAAGGGAATTGTATACTGGATTGATCGAATCCTTGACATCGTGGTTCATCCGATGAGATCATCGTGGAACATGTGGGAGCCAACATGGGTATCCAGATCCCGCTGTTGGTTACTGACCGGAGAAGGTCTCGGTCATGTCTGCATGGTTCCCGAACCCGTAGGGTCTACACACTTAAGGTTCGATGACGCTAGGGTTATAAAGGAAGTTTGTATGTGGTTACCGAATGTTGTTCAGAGTCCCGGATGAGATCCCGGACATCACGAAGAGTTCCGGAATGGTCCGGAGGTAAAGATTTATATATGGGAAGTCCTATTTTGGTCACCTGAAAAGTTTCGGGTTTTATTGGTAACGTACCGGGACCACCGGGAGGGTCCCGGGGGTCCACCAAGTGGGGCCACCATCCTCGGAGGGCTGAATGGGCCAAGTGTGGGAGGGGACCAGCCCCAGGTGGGCTGGTGCGCCCCCCCACAAGGGGCCATGGCGCCTAGGGTTTGGGGAAGGGGGCGCACCCACCTTTCTTCGGGGGCAAGTTTCGCCTCTCCCCCCTTGGCCGCCCCCCTAGATGGGATCTAGGGATGGCCGCCGGCCCTAGGGGTGGAACCCTAGGTGGGGGTGCAGGCACCCTCTCCCCCTATATATAGTGGAGGCAAAGGGGCAGCCCAACACACGAAGTTCTTCTCCTGTTGGCGCAGCCCTACCTCTCTTTCTCCTCATATCTCGCGGTGCTTGGCGAAGCCCTGCTGGATCACCATGCTCCTCCACCACCACCACGCCGTTGTGCTGCTGCATGATGGAGTCTTCCACAACCTATCCCTCTCTCCTTGCTGGATCAAGGCATGGGAGACGTCACCGGGCTGTACGTGTGTTGAACGCGGAGGTGCCGTCCGTTCGGCACTAGGATCTCCGGTGATTTGGATCACGACGAGTACGACTCCTTCAACCCCGTTCTCTTGAACGCTTCCGCTTAGCAATCTACAAGGATATGTAGATGCACTCTCCTTCCCCTCGTTGCTGGTTTCTCCATAGATAGATCTTGGTGATACGTAGGAAAATTTTGAATTTCTGCTACGTTCCCCAACAGTGGCATCATGAGCTAGGTCTATTGCGTAGATTCTTTGCACGAGTAGAACACAAAGTAGTTGTGGGCATTGATTTTGTTCAATATGCTTACCGTTACTAGTCCAATCTTGTTTTGACGGTATTGTGGGATGAAGCGGCCTGGACCGACCTTACACGTACACTTACGTGAGACAGGTTCCACCGACTGACCTGCACTTGGTGCATAAGGTGGCTAGCGGGTGCCAGTCTCTCCCACTTTAGTCGAAACGGATTCGATGAAAAGGGTCCTTATGAAGGGTAAATAGCAATTGGCATATCACGTTGTGGTTTTGCGTAGGTAAGAAACGTTCTTGCTAGAAACCCATAGCAGCCACGTAAAACATGCAAACAACAATTAGAGGACGTCTAACTTGTTTTTGCAGGGAATGTTATGTGATGTGATATGGCCAAGAAGAATGTGATGAATGATATGTGATGTATGAGATTGATCATGTTCTTGTAATAGGAATCACGACTTGCATGTCGATGAGTATGACAACCGACAGGAGCCATAGGAGTTGTCTTAATTTATTGTATGACCTGCGTGTCATTGAACAAACACCATGTAATTACTTTACTTTATTGCTAACCGGTAGCCATAGTAGTAGAAGTAATAAGTTTGCGAGACAACTTCATGGAGACACGATGATGGAGATCATGATGATGGAGATCATGATGATGGAGATCATGGTGTCATGCCGGTGACGATGATGATCATGGAGCCCCGAAGATGGAGATCAAAAGGAGCAAAAATGATATTGGCCATATCATGTCACTATTTGATTGCATGTGATGTTTATCATGTTTATGCATCTTATTTGCTTAGAACGACGGTAGTAAATAAGATGATCCCTCATTAAAATTTCAAGAAAGTGTTCCCCCTAACTGTGCACTATTGCGAAAGTTCGTCGTTTCGAAGCACCACGTGATGATCGGGTGTGATAGATTCTAACGTTCACATACAACAGGTGTAAGCCAGATTTACACACGCGAAACACTTAGGTTAACTTGACGATCCTAGCTTGTACAGACATGTCCTCGGAACACAAGAGACCGAAAGGTCGAGCATGAGTCGTATGGTGGATACGATCAACATGAATATGTTCACCGATGATGACTAGTCCGTCTCACGTGATGATCGGACATGGCCTAGTTGACTCGGATCATGTAATCACTTAGATAACTAGAGGGATGTCTATCTGAGTGGGAGTTCATAAGATGAACTTAATTATCCTGAACATAGTCAAAAACCCTTTGCAAATTATGTCATAGCTCGTGCTTTAGTTCTACTATTTTAGATATGTTCCTACAGAAAATATAGTTGAAAGTTGACAGTAGCAATTATGTAGACAGTAGAAGGCTTATGTCCTTAATGCACCGCTCGGTGTGCTGGACCTCGAACATGGTCTGTGGATGTTGCGAACATCTGACATACACGTTTTGATAACTACATGATAGTTCGGTAATGTTAAATGGTTTAGAGTTGAGGCACCGAAGACATTTTTTGAAATGTCGCGGAACATATGAGATGTTTCGAGGACTGAAATTGGGATTTCAGGCTCGTGCCCACGTCAAGAGGTATAAGACCTCCGACGATTTTCTTAGCCTGCAAACTAAGGGAGAAAAGCTCAATCATTGAGCTTGTGCTTAGATTGTTTGAGTACAACAATCACTTGAATCGAGTGGGAGTTGATCTTCCAGAAGAGACAGTGATGTTTCTCCAAAGTCATTGCCACCAAGCTGCTAGAGCTTCGTGATGAACTATAACATATCAGGGATAGATATGATGATCCTTGAAGTGTTCGCGATGTTTGACACCGCAAAAGTAGAAGTCAAGTAGGAGCATCAATTGTTGATGGTTGGTAAAACCACTAGTTTCAAGAAGGGCAAGGGCAACAAGGGATACTTCATGAAACGGCAAAATAGTTGTTGCTCTAGTGAAGAAACCCAAGGTTGAACCCAAACCCGAGACTAAGTGCTTCTGTAATGAGAGGAACGGACACTGAAGCAGAACCACCCTAGATACTTGGTAGATGAGAAGGTTGGCAAGGTCGATAGAAGTATATTGGATATACATTATGTTAATGTGTACTTTACTAGTACTCCTAGTAGCACCAGCGTATTAGATACCAGTTCGGTTGCTAAGTGTTAGTAACTCGAAATAAAAGGCTACGGAATAAACGGAGACTAGCTAAAGGTGAGCTGACGATATGTGTTGGAAGTGTTTCCAAGGTTGACATGATCAAGCATCGCACGCTCCCTCTACCATCAAGATTGGTGCTAAACCTGAATAGTGTTATTTGGTGTTTGCTTTGAGCATAGACGTGATTGGATTATGTCTATCGCAATGCGGTTATTCATTTAAGGAGAATAATGGTTGCTCTATTTATTTGAATAATACCTTCAATGGTCTTACACCTAAAAGAATGGTTTATCGAATCTCGATCGTAGTGATACACATTTTCATGCTAAAAGATATAAGATAGTAATGATAGTACCACTTACTTGTGGCACTGCCATGTAAGTCATATTGGTATAAAACGCATGAAGAAGTTCCATGTTGATGGATCTTTGGACTCACTCGTTTTTTGAAAAGTTTGAGACATGCGAACCATGTCTATTGGTGTATACGCATGAAGAAACTCCATGCAGATGGATCGTTTGGACTCACTTGATTTTGAATCACTTGTGATATGCAAATCACATGGGCAAGATGATTGAAAGGCCTCGTTTTCAGTGAAATGGAACAAGAAAGCAAATTGTTGGAAGTAATACATTTTGATGTGTGTGCTGTCCAATGAGTGCCGAGGCACGCAGTGGATATCGTTATGTTCTTACTTCACGGATGATTTGAGTAGATACTGAGTATATTTACTTGATGAAACACAAGTCTGAATTATTGAATGGTTCAAGTAATTTCAGAGTGAAGTTGAAGATCATCGTGACAAGAGGATAAAATTTCTATGATATGATCATAGAGATGAGTATCTGAGTTACGAGCTTTGGCACGCAATTAAGACATTGTGGAAATTGTTTCACAATCAATACCGCCTGGAACACCATAATGTGATGGTGTGTCCGAACATCATAGTTGCACTCTATTGGATATGGTGCGTACCATGACGTCTCTTATCGAATTACCACTATCGTTCATGGGTTAGGCATTAGAGACAACCACATTCACTTTAATAGGGCACCACATAATTCCGTTGAGATGACACCGTTTGAACTATGGTTTGGTGAAACCTAAGCTGTCGTTTCTTGAAAGTTTGGGGCTGCGACGCTTATGTGAAAAAGTTTCATCGTGATAAGATCGAACCCAAAACGGATAAATACATCTTCATAGGATACCCAAAATGGTTGGGTATACCTCCTATCTCAGATTCGGAAGCAAGAGTAATTGTTTCTAGAAACGGGTCCTTTCTCGAGGAAAAGTTTCTCTCGAAAGAATTGAGTGGGAGGATGGTGGAGACTTGATGAGTTCATTGAACCATCACTTCAACCAGTGAGTAGCAGGGCACAGGAAGTTGTTCATGTGGCACCTACACTAATTGAAGTGGAAGCCGATGATAGTGATCATGATGCTTCGGATCAAGTCACTACCGGACCTCGTAGGTCGACAAGGACGTGTACTACTTCAGAGTGGTACGCAATCCTGTCTTAGAGGTCATGTTTCTAGACAACAATGAACCTACGAGCTATGGAGAAGCGATGGTGGGTCCGGATTCCGACGAATGGCTCGAGGCCATAAAATCCAAGAGAGGATCCATGACTTTGGAAGAAATACTTGATGGTCGTAAGGCCGTTGGGTACAGATGGATTTTAAAAGGAAGACAGACAATGATGGTAAGTATCACCATTAAGAAAGCTTGACTTGTCGTTAAGATGTTTTCTGACAAGTTCAAGGACTTGACTACGATGAGACTTTCTCACTCGTAGCGATGCTAAGAGTCTGTTGGAATTATATTAGCAATTACTGCATGATTTATGAAATCTTGCAGATAGGATGTCAAAACATTGTTTCCTCGACGATATCCTTGAGGAAAGGTTGTATGTGATACAACCAGAAGGTTTTGTCAATCCTGAAGAACGCTAACAAATATGCAAAGCTCCAGCAATCCTTCTAAGGACTGGAGTAAGCATCTTGGAGTTGGAATGTACGCTTTGATGGGATGATCAAAGATTTTGGGTTTATACAAAGTTTATGAGAAACTTGTATTTCCAAAGAAGTGAGTGGGAGCACTATAGAATTTCTGATGAGTATATGTTGTTGACATATTGTTGATCAGAAATGATGTAGAATTTCTGGAAAGCATATAGGGTTATTTGAAAAGTGTTTTTCAATAGAAAACCTGGATTAAGCTGCTTGAACATTGAGCATCAAGATCTATGAGGATAGATCAAAAACGCTAAATGGTACTTTCAAATGAGCACATACCTTGACATGATCTTGAAGGTGTTCAAGATGGATCAGTCAAAGAAGGAGTTCTTGCCTGAGTTGTAAGGTATGAAGTTAAGAGTTAAAGCTCGACCACGACAGAAGAGAGAGAAAGGACGAAGGTCGTCCCCTATGCTTCAGACGTAGGCTCTACAGTATGCTATGCTGTGTACTGCACCGGAAGTGTGCCTTGCCATGAGTCGGTCAAGGGGTACAAGAATGATCCAGGAATGGATCATTGGACAGCGGTCAAAATTGTCCTTGGAGTAAATAAGAACATGTTTCTCGATTATGGAGGTGATAAAGAGTTCGGCGTAAAGGGTTACGTCGATGCAAGCTTTAACACCTATCCGAATGACTTTGAGTAGCAAACCGGATACGTATAGTGGAGCAACCATTTGGAATGGCACCAAGTGGAGCGTGGAAGCAACATTTACAATATGACCTAGAGATTTGCGAAGTACATACGGATCTGAATGTTGCAGACCCGTTGACTAAAACCTCTCTCACAAGCAAAACATGATCAAACCCCAGAACTCATTGAGTCTTAATCACATGATGATGTGAACTAGTTTAGTGACACTAGTAAACTCTTTGGATATTGGTCACGTGGCGATGTGACCTGTGAGTGTTAATCACATGGCAATGTGAACTAGATTATTGACTCTAGTGCAAGTGGGAGACTGTTGGAAATATGCCCTAGAGGCAATAATAAATTAGTTATTATTATTATATTTCCTTGTTCATGATAATATTTTATTATCCATGGTATAATTGTATTGATAGGAAACTCAGATACATGTGTGGGTACATAGAAAACACCATGTCCCTAGTAAGCCTCTAGTTGACTAGCTCGTTGATCAACAGATGGTCACGGTTTCTTGGCCATGGACATTGGATGTCGTTGATAACGGGATCACATCATTAGGAGAATGATGTGATGGACAAGACCCAATCCTAAGCCGAGCACAAAGATCGTAGTTCGTATGCTAAAGCTTTTCTAATGTCAAGTATCATTTCCTTAGACCATGAGATTGTGCAACTCCCGGATAACGTAGGAATGCTTTGGGTGCACCAAACGTCACAACGTAACTGGGTGGCTATAAAGGTGCACTACGGGTATCTCCGAAAGTGTCTGTTGGGTTGGCACGAATCGAGACTGGGATTTGTCACTCCGTGTAAACAGAGAGGTATCTCTGGGCCCACTCGGTAGGACATCATCATAATGTGCACAATGTGACCAAGGGGTTGATCACGGGATGATGTGTTACGGAACGAGTAAAGAGACTTGCCGGTAACGAGATTGAACAAGGTATCGGCATACCGACAATCGAATCTCGGGCAAGTACAATACCGCTAGACAAAGGGAATTGTATACGGGATTGATCAAATCCTCGACATTGTGGTTCATCCGATGAGATCATCGTGGAACATGTGGGAGCCAACATGGGTATCCAGATCCCGCTGTTGGTTACTGACCGGAGAACATCTCGGTCATGTCTGCATGGTTCCCGAACCCGTAGGGTCTACACACTTAAGGTTCGATGACGCTAGGGTTATAAAGGAAGTTTGTATGTGGTTACCGAATGTTGTTCGGAGTCCCGGATGAGATCCCAGATGTCACGAGGAGTTCCAAAATGGTCCGGAGGTAAAGATTTATATACGGGAAGTCCTATTTTGGTCACCGGAAAAGTTTCGGGTTTTATTGGTAACGTACCGGGACCACCGGGATGGTCCCGGGGGTCCACCAAGTGGGGCCACCATCCTCGGAGGGCTGAATGGGCCAAGTGTGGGAGGGGACCAGCCCCAGGTGGGCTGGTGCGCCCCCCCACAAGGGCCCAAGGCGCCTAGGGTTTGGGGAAGGGGGCGCACCCACCTTTCTTGGGGGGCAAGTTTCCCCTCTCCCCTTGGCCGCCCCCCTAGATGGGATCTAGGGCTGGCCGCCGCCCCTAGGGGTGGAACTCTAGGTGGGGGCGCAACCCCCCTCTCCCCCTATATATAGTGGAGGCAAAGGGGCAGCCCAACACACGAAGTTCTTCTCCTGTTGGCGCAGCGCTACCTCTCTTTCTCCTCATATCTCGCGGTGCTTGGCGAAGCCCTGCTGGATCACCATGCTCCTCCACCACCACCACACCATTGTGCTGCTGCTGGATGGAGTCTTCCCCAACCTCTCCCTCTCTCCTTGTTGGATCAAGGCATGGGAGACGTCACCGGGTTGTACGTGTGTTGAACACGGAGGTGTCGTTCGTTCGGCACTAGGATCTCCGGTGATTTGGATCACGACGAGTATGACTCCTTCAACCCCGTTCTCTTGAACGCTTCCGCTTAGCGATCTACAAGGGTATGTAGATGCACTCTCCTTCCCCTCGTTGTTGGTTTCTCCATAGATAGATCTTGGTGACACGTAGGAAAATTTTGAATTTCTGCTACGTTCCCCAACACTAACAAGGTATTCAAGCTCCAGCGATCCATTTATGGGCTGGTGCAAGCATCTCGGAGTTGGAACATTCGCTTTGATGAGATGATCAAAGCGTTTGGGTTTATGCAGACTTATGGAGAAGCCTGCATTTACAAGAAAGTGAGTGGGAGCTCTGTAGCATTTCTCATATTATATGTAGATGACATACTTTTGATGGGAAATGATATAGAACTTTTGGACAACATAAAGGCCTACTTGAATAAGTGTTTTTCAATGATGGACCTTGGAGAAGTTGCTTATATATTAGGCATCAAGATCTATAGAGATAGATCGAGACGCCTCATAGGTCTTCCACAAAGCACATACCTTGACAAGATATTGAAGAAGTTCAATATGGATAAGTCCAAGAAGGGGTTCTTGCCTGTGTTGCAAGGTGTGAAATTGAGCTCGGCTCAATCCCCGACCACGGCAGAAGATAAAGAAAAGATGAGTGTCATCCCCAATCCCTCGGCCATAGGGTCTATTATGTATGCCATGCTGTGTACCAGACCTGATGTAAACCTTGCCGTAAGTTAGGTTGCAAGACACCAAAGTAATCCCGGCATGGAACACTGGACAGCGGTCAAGAATATCCTGAAGTACCTGAAAAGGACTAACGATATGTTTCTCGTTTATGGAGGTGACGAAGAGCTCGTCGTAAAGGGTTATGTCGATGCTATCTTCAACACAGATCTGGATGACTCCAAGTCACAATCCAGATACGTGTATATTTTGAATGGTGGGGCAGTAAGCTGGTGCAGCAGCAAGCAGAGCGTGGTGGCGGGATCTACATGTGAAGCGGAGTACATGGCAGCCTCGGAGGCAGTGCATGAAGCAATCTGGATGAAGGAGTTCATCACCGACCTAGGAGTTATTCCCAATGCGTCGGGGCCGATCACTCTCTTCTGTGACAACACTGGAGCTATTGCCCTTCCCAAGGAGCCCAGGTTTCACAAGAAGACCAGGCTCATCAAGTGACGCTTCAACTCCATTCATGAAAATGTGCAAGATGGAGACATAGATATTTGCAAAGTGCATATGGATCTGAATGTCGCGGATCCGTTGACTAAACCTCTTTCGCGAGCAAAACATGATCAACACCGGAACTCTATGGGTGTTCGATTCATCACAGTGTTATTGACTCTAGTGTAAGTGGGAGACTGTTGGAAATATGCCCTAGAGGCAATAATAAAATGATTATTATTATATTACCTTGTTCATGATAATTGTCTATTGTTCATGTTATAATTGTATTAACCGGAAACAGTAATACATGTGTGAATACATAGACCACAACATGTCCCTAGTGAGCCTCTAGTTGACTAGCTCATTGATCAACAGATTGTCATGGTTTCCTGACTATGGACATTGGATGTCATTGATAACGAGATCACATCATTAGGAGAATGATGTGATGGACAAGACCCAATCCTAAGCATAGCACAAGATCGTGTAGTTCGTTTGCTAAAGCTTTTCTAATGTCAAGTATCAGTTCCTTAGACCATGAGATTGTGTAACTCCCGGATACCGTAGGAGTGCTTTGGGTGTACCAAACGTCACAAGTAACTTGGTGACTATAAAGGTGCACTATAGGTATCTCCGAAAGTATCTGTTGGGTTGGCACGAATCGAGACTGGGATTTGTCACTCCGTATGACGGAGAGGTATCTCTGGGCCCACTTGATAATGCATCATCATAATGAGCTCAATGTGACCAAGTGGTTGGTCACGGGATCATGCACTATGTAACGAGTAAAGTGACTTGCCGGTAACGAGATTGAACGAGGTATTGGGATACCAATGATCGAATCTCGGGCAAGTAACGTACCGATTGACAAAGGGAATTGTAGGGATTACTTGAATCCTCGACATCATGGTTCATCCGATGAGATCATCGTGGAACATGTGGAAGCCAACATGGGTATCCAGATCTCGCTGTTGGTTATTGGTCGGAGAGCTGTCTCGGTCATGTCTACATGATTCCCAAACCCGTAGGGTCTACACACTTAAGGTTCGATGACGCTAGGGTTATTAGGAAGACTTGTATGTGATTACCGAATGTTGTTGGAGTCCCGGATGAGATCCCGGACATCACGAGGAGTTCCGAAATGGTCCGGAGGTGAAGATTTATATATGGGAAGTTGACATACGGTCACCGGAAAAGTTCGGGGGCATACCGGTATTGTACCGGGGCCACCGGATGGGTTCCGGGGGTCCACCGGGAGGGGCCACCTCTCCCGGAGGGCCTCATGGGACGTAGTGGGAAGGGAACCAGCCCTTAGAGGGCTGGGCGCATCCCCCCTTGGGCCCATGCGCCTAGGGTTGGGGGGGAAACCCTAAAGGGGGCGCCCCCCTTTGCTTGGGGGGCAAGTCCCCCCCCTTGGCCGCCGTCCCCCCTCCCCCCTCTAGATCTCATCTAGAGGGGGCCGGCCCCCCTTCCTCCTCCCCCTATAAATAGAGGGGCGAGGGGAGGGCTGCACACACACCTCCAAGGCGCAGCCCCTCCCCTCCCCAACACCTCTCCTCCTCCGTCATAGCTTGGCGAAGCCCTGTCGGAGTACTGCCTCTCCATAACCACCACCCTGTCGTGCTGCTGTTGGAGCTCTCTTCCTCAACCTCTCCCTCCTCCTTGCTGGATCAAGGTGCGGGAGACGTCTCCGCTCTGTATGTGTGTTTAACGCGGAGGTGTCGTTCGTTCGGCGCTAGGATCATCGGTGATTTGGATCACGACGAGTACGACTCCATCAACCATGTTCTCTTGAATGCTTTCGCTCGCGATCTACAAGGGTATGTAGATGCACTCCTCTCTCTCTCTCATTGCTAGATAACTCCATAGATTGATCTTGGTGATGCATAGAAATTTTTTATTTTCTGCAACGATCTCCAACAGAACTTTGCTACTTCTCTCAAGAACTTGAGACATGAATTATCTGTTGAGGATGTCATCGATCATCTAAATGTTGAGCAGAACTCAAGAGAAAAGGACTCACACGTGAAAGGGGCAGAGGGTTCTTCTAGCACCAATGTGGTGCAGAAGAATTTCCAAAGTTCAAGGGAAAGAACTCTGTCCAGCAGAATACTACCTTCAAGAAGAAGGGTAAGAAGAAAGACAAAACGAGAGATGGTTGCTTTACTTGTGGTTCAGAGGAACATTGGGCAAATAAGTGCCCAAACAAGTATAAGAAACCAAGACAGTACGCCAAGTCTGTCAATGTCACTCTGAGCAACAGTGATGGGGCATCTGGGTATGGTAATCTGTTTACCATACTTTCAGTTTGTTAGTCCACCGATTGGTGTGTTGACACTGGGGCCAATATTCATGTCATGATGTGTCTTTGTTTTATTCTTACCAGGTCACACAAGATTGTTCCGTCCTGATGGGGAATGGCTCGCATGCTTCTGTTCATGGTGTTGGCATGGTAGATCTGAAGTTTACTTCGGGAAAGATCATACAACCGAAGAACGTGCAGCATGTCCCCGCCATCAAGAAGAATCTCGTTAGTGGCTCTCTTCTATGCAAATAAGGGTTTAAGTTAGTATTTGAGTCCAACAAAGTAGTCATATCTCGATATGGGCTATTTGTTGGAAAAGGATATGATTGTGGTGGTTTATTCCGCCTTTCTCTGGAGGATTTCTGTAATAAAGTCGTGAACCAAATTCATTCCAATGTGAACGAATCTGAGGCTTGGCATTCACGTCTTTGTCACATAAGTTTCGATTCTATGATGCGGCTGGCTAAGATGGATTTAATTATGAGTTTCACTTTAGCCAAAGGCTCTAAGTGCCATGCGTGTGTGCAAGCAAAGCAACCTTGTAAGCCTCACAATCCTGCGAATGAGAGACACCTAACACCACTAGAGCTCATACATTCAGGTCTCTGTGAGATGAATGGTGTGTCGACTAAATGTGGAAAAAAGTACTTCATGACTTTGATTGATGATTCCACTAGATTATGTTATGTGTATTTGTTAAATACAAAGGATGAGTCTCTACACTACTTTAAAATCTATAAGGCTGAAGTTGAGAACCAACTTGAGAAGAAAATAAAACATGCCCGGTCTGGTCGTGGTGGAGAGTACTTTTCTAGTGAGTTTGGTTTATTCTATGCGGGACATGGTATTATTCATGAGAGGACGCCTCCCTATTCACCCCAGGCAAATGGGGTTGCCAAACGAAAAAATTGTACTCGAACAGATTTGTTTAACGCCATGTTAGATACATCGGGTTTATCCAAGGCATGGTGGGGGGAGGCTGTATTGACATCATGTCATGTCCTGAATAATGTTCCCGCAAAGAATACATCAATTAGAAAAGAAAAGAACTACACTCTCTTACTTGCGCACTTGGGGCTGTTTGGCGAAAGTCAATGCATGTGCTGATCCCCAAAAAGCGTAAGCTTGGTCCGAAGACCATGGACTACATTAATTTGGGCTACGCTAAGAATAGTGTTGGCTATAGATTTGTAGTAGTGAAATCTGAGGTACGTGACCAGAAGGTCTGTACAATTATAGAGTCTAAGGATGCTACATTCTTTGAGGATATTTTCCACATGAGAGATATGCAAAGCAGATCTAGACTGGAATCTGATGAGACTCCTGAACCTGCAATTTCGATGGAATATTATGAATACAAAAGTGATGAAAGTTCATCAAAGGATGACGAGGAAGCTCATGTTAGGAGCAAGAGACAAAGGACTGAAAAGTATTTTGGTGATGATTTCCTCATGTACCTCATGGATGACGACACTCCTAGTTCCATTTCAGAAGCTTATGCATCTCCGGATGCTGACTACTGGAAGGATGCGGTCGGTAGCAAGATGGGTTCCATCATGGCTAACGCTGTTGGAGATCGTTGCAGAAAATAAAAAAATTCTACGCATCACCAAGATCAATCTATGGAGTCATCTAGCAACGAGAGTGAGATGAGTGCATCTACATACCCTTGTAGATCGCGAGCGGAAGCGTTCAAGAGAACGGGGTTGATGGAGTCATACTCATTGTGATCCAAATCACCGATGATCCTAGTGCCGAACGGACGGCACCTCCGCGTTCAACACACGTATGGAGCGCAGACGTCTCCCGCGCCTTGATCCAGCAAGGAGGAGGGAGAGGTTGAGGAAGAGAGATCCAACAGCAGCACGACGGCGTGGTGATCATGGAGAGGCAGTACTCCGGCAGGGCTTCGCCAAGCTATGACAGAGGAGGAGAGGTGTTGGGGAGGGGAAGGGCTGCGCCTTGGAGGTGTGTGTGCGGCCCTCCCCTCACCCCTCTTTTTATAGGGGGGGTGGAAGGGGGCCGGCCCCCTCTAGATGAGATTTAGAGGGGGAGGGCGGCGGCCAAGGGGGGAGACTTGCCCCCCAAGTAAGGGGGGCGCCCCCCTTAGGGTTTCCCCCCAACCCTAGGCGCATGGGCCAAAGGGGGGGATGCACCCAGCCCTCTAAGGGCTGGTTCCCTTCCCACTATGGCCCATGAGGCCCTCCGGGAGAGGTGGCCCCTCCCAGTGGACCCCGGGAACCCTTCCGATGGCCCCGGTACAATACCGGTATGACCCCGAACTTTTTCGGTGACCATATTACAACTTACCATATATATATCTTCACCTCTGGACCATTCCGGAACTCCTCGTGACGTCCAGGATCTCATCCGGGACTCCGAACAACATTCGGTAATCACATACAAGTCTTCCTAATAACCCTAGCGTCATTGAACCTTAAGTGTTTAGACCCTACGGGTTTGGGAATCATGTAGACATGACCGAGACAGCTCTCCGACCAATAACCAACAGCGGGATTGGGATACCCATGTTGGCTCCCCCATGTTCCATGATGATCTCATCATATGAACCACGATGTCGAGGATTCAAGTAATCCCGTATACAATTTCCTTTGTCAATCGGTACGTTACTTGCCCGAGATTCGATCGTAGGTATCCCAATACCTCGTTCAATATCGTTACCGGCAAGTCACTTTACTCGTTCTGTAATGCATGATCCCGTGACCAACCACTTGGTCACATTGAGCTCATTATGATGATGCATTACTGAGTGGGCCCAGAAATACCTCTCTGTCATACGGAGTGACAAATCCCAATCTTGATTCGTGTCAACCCAATAGACACTTTCGGAGATACATGTAGTGTACCTTTATAGTCACCCAGTTACGTTGTGACGTTTGTTACACCCAAAGCACTCCTACGGTATCCAGAAGTTACACAATCTCATGGTCTAAGAAACTGATACTTGACATTAGAAAAGCTTTAGCAAACGAACTACACGAGCTTGTGCTATGCTTAGGATTGGGTCTTGTCCATCACATCATTCTCCTAATGATGTGATCCCATTATCAATGACATCCAATGTCCATAGTCAGGAAACCATGACTATTTGTTGATCAACGAGCTAGTCAACTAGAGGCTCACTAGGGACATGTTGTGGTCTATGTATTCACACATGTATCACTGTTTCCGATTAATACAATTATAGCATGAACAATAGACAATTATCATGAACAAGGAAATATAATAATAATCATTTTATTATTGCCTCTGGGGCATATTTCCAACAGTCTCCCACTTGCACTAGAGTCAATAATCTAGTTACACTGTGATGAATCAAACACCCATAGAGTTCTGGTGTTGATCATGTTTTGCTCGCGAAAGAGGTTTAGTCAACGGGTCTGCGACATTCAGATCCGTATGCACTTTGCAAATATCTATGTCTCCAGCTTGAACATTTTCACGAATGGAATTGAAGCGACGCTTGATGTGCCTGGTCTTCTTGTGAAACCTGGGCTCCTTGGCAAGGGCAATAGCTCCAGTGTTGTCACAGAACAGAGTGATCGGCCCCGACGCATTGGGAATAACTCCTAGGTCGGTGATGAACTCCTTCATCCAGATTGCTTCATGCGCTGCCTCCGAGGCTGCCATGTACTCTGCTTCACATGTAGATCCCGCCACGACGCTTTGCTTGTTGTTGCACCAGCTTACTGCCCCACCATTCAAAATATACATGTATCCTGTTTGTGACTTGGAGTCATCCAGATCTGTGTCGAAGCTAGCATCGACGTAACCCTTTACGACAAGCTCTTCGTCACCTCCATAAACGAGAAACATATCCTTAGTCCTTTTCAGGTACTTCAGGATATTCTTGACCGTTGTCTAGTGTTCCATGCCGGGATTACTTTGGTGTCTTACAACCAAACTTACGGCAAGGTTTACATCAGGTCTAGTACATAGCATGGCATACATAATAGACCCTATGGCCGAGGCATAGGGGATGACACTCATCTTTTCTTTATCTTCTGTTGTGGTCGGGGATTGAGCCAAGCTCAATTTCACACCTTGTAATACATGCAAGAATCCCTTCTTGGACTGATTCATATTGAACTTCTTCAATATCTTATCAAGGTATGTGCTTTGTGAAAGACCTATGAGGCGTCTTGATCTATCTCTATAGATCTTGATGCCTAATATATAAGCAGCTTCTCCAAGGTCCTTCATTGAAAAACACTTATTCAAGTAGGCCTTTATGGTGTCCAAAAGTTCTATATCATTTCCCATCAAAAGTATGTCATCCACATATAATATGAGAAATGCTATAGAGCTCCCACTCACTTTCTTGTAAACGCAGGCTTCTCCATAAGTCTGCATAAACCCAAATGCTTTGATCATCTCATCAAAGCGAATGTTCCAACTCTGAGATGCTTGCACCAGCCCATAAATGGATCTCTGGAGCTTGCATACCTTATTAGCATTCTTAGGATCGACAAAACCTTCCGGCTGCATCATATACAACTCTTCCTTAAGATTGCCGTTTTGACGTCCATTTGCCATATCTCATAATCATAGTATGCGGCAATTCTTAACATGATTCAGACGGACTTTAGCTTCACTACGGGAGAGAAAGTCTCATCGTAGTCAACTCCTTGAACTTGCCGATAACCCTTCGCGACAAGTTGAACTTTATAGATGGTAACATTACCATTCGCGTCCGTCTTCTTCTTAAAAATCCATTTATTTTCTATCGCTTGCCGATCATCGAGCAAGTCTGTCAAAGTCCATACTTTGTTTTCATACATGGATCCTATCTCGGATTGCATGGCTTCAAGCCATTTGTTGGAATCTGGGCCCGCCATCGCTTCTTCATAGTTCGAAGGTTCACCGTTGTCCAACAACATGATTTCCAGGACGGGGTTGCCATACCATTCTGGTGTGGAACTTGTCCTTGTGGACCTACGAAGTTCAATAGCAACTGGATCCGAAGTACCTCGATCATCATCATTAACTTCCTCTCTAGTCGGTGCAGGCACCACAGGAACATCTTCCTGAGCTGCGCTACTTACCGGTTCAAGAGGTAGTACTTCATCAAGTTCCACTTTCTTCCCACTTACTTCTTTCGAGAGAAACTCTTTCTCTAGAAAGGACCCATTCTTGGCAACAAAGATCTTGCCTTTGAATCTGAGGTAGAAGGTATACCCAATGGTTTCCTTAGGGTATCCTATGAAGACACATTTTTCTGACTTGGGTTCGAGCTTTTCAGGTTGAAGTTTCTTGACATAAGCATCAGATCCCCAAACTTTTAGAAACGACAGCTTAGGTTTCTTTCCAAACCATAATTCATACGGTGTCGTCTCAACGGATTTAGACGGTGCCCTATTTAAAGTGAATGTAGCTGTCTCTAAAGCGTATCCCCAAAATGATAGCGGTTAATCGGTAAGAGACATCATAGACCGCACCATATCCAATAGAGTGCGATTATGACGTTCGGACACACCGTTACACTGAGGTGTTCTAGGCGGCGTGAGTTGTCAAACAATTCCACATTTCCTTAAGTGCGTACCAAACTCGTGACTTAAATATTCTCCCCCGCGATCTGATCGTAAGAACTTTATTTTTCTGTCACGTTGATTCTCTACCTCATTCTGAAATTCCTTGAACTTTTCAAAAGCCTCAGACTTGTGTTTCATTAAGTAGACATACCCATATCTACTCAAGTCATCAGTGAGGGTGAGAACATAATGATAGCCACCGCGAGCCTCAACGCTCATTGGACCGCACACATCAGTATGTATAATCTCCAATAAGTTGGTTGCTCGCTCCATTGTTCCGGAGAACGGAGTCTTGGTCATTTTGCCCATGAGGCATGGTTCGCACGTGTCAAATGATTCGAAATCAAGAGACTCCAAAAGTCCATCAATATGGAGCTTCTTCATGCGTTTGACACCAATGTGACCAAGGCGGCAGTGCCACATATATGTGGGACTATCGTTATCAATCTTACATCTTTTGGTATTCACACTATGAATATCTGTAACATCACGTTCGAGATTCATTAAGAATAAACCATTGACCAGCGGGGCATGACCATAAAACATATCTCTCATATAAATAGAACAACCATTATTCTTGGATTTAAATGAGTAGCCATCTCGCATTAAACGATCCAGATACAATGTTCATGCTCAAAACTGGCACTAAATAACAAATATTGAGGTTTAAAACTAATCCCGTAGGTAAATGTAGAGGTAGCGTGCCGACGGCGAACACATCGACCTTGGCCATTCCCGACGCGCATAGTCACCTCGTCCTTCGCCAGTCTCCTCTTATTACGCAGCTCCTGTTTTGAGTTACAAATATGAGCAACCGCACCGGTATCAAATACCCAGGAGCTACTACGAGTACTGGTAAGGTACACATCAATAACATGTATATCACATATACCTTTGGTGTTGCCAGCCTTCTTATCCGCTAAGTACTTGGGGCAGTTCCGCTTCCAGTGACCGTTCCCCTTGCAATAAAAGCACTCAGTCTCAGGTTTGGGTCCGTGCTTTGGCTTCTTCCCGGTAACTGGCTTACCGGACGCGGCAACTCCCTTGCCGTCCTTCTTGAAGTTCTTCTTACCCTTGCCTTTCTTGAAACTAGTGGTTTTATTGACCATCAACACTTGATGTTCCTTTTTGATTTCTACCTCTGCTGATTTCAACATTGAAAATACCTCAGGAATAGTTTTCACCATCCCCTGCATATTGTAGTTCATCACAAAGCTCTTGTAGCTAGGTGGGAGCGACTGAAGGATTCTGTCAATGACCGCCTCATCAGGGAGGTTAATGTCCAGCTGGGACAAGCGGTTGTGCAACCCAGACATTTTGAGTATGTGCTCGTTGACAGAACTATTTTTCTCCATCTTACAACTGTAGAACTTGTCGGAGACTTCATATCTCTCGACCCGGGCATGAGCTTGGAAAACCATTTTCAGCTCTTCGAACATCTCATATGCTCCGTGCTGCTCAAAACGCTTTTGGAGCCCTGGTTCTAAGCTGTAAAGCATGCCGCACTGAACAAGGGAGTAATCATCAACATGCGACTGCCAAGCATTCATAACGTCTTGGTTCGCTGGGACGGACGCTTCACCTAGCGGTGCTTCTAGGACATATGCTTTCTTGGCAGCTATGAGGATGATCCTCGGGTTCTGGACCCAGTCCATATAGTTGTTGCCATCATCTTTCAGCTTGGTTTTCTCTAGGAACGCGTTGAAGTTGAGGTTGACATGAGCGTGGGCCATTTGATCTACAAGACATTTTTCAAAGGTTGATAATTAAGTCCATCTAATCAAATTATTTAATGAACTCCCACTCAGATAGACATCCCTCTAGTCATCTAAGTGATACATGATCCGAGTCAACTAGGCCGTGTCCGATCATCACGTGAGACGGACTAATCATCGTCGGTGAACATCTCCATGTTGATCGTATCTTCTATATGACTCATGCTCGACCTTTCGGTCTCTTGTGTTCTGAGGCCATGTCTGTACATGCTAGGCTCGTCAAGTCAACCTAAGTGTTTTGCATGTAATCTGGCTTACACTCGTTGTATGCGAACGTTAGGATCTATCACACCCGATCATCACGTGGTGCTTCGAAACAACAAACTTTCGCAATGGTGCACAGTTAGGGGGAACACTTTCTTGAAATTGTTACGAGGGATCATCTTATTTACTACCGTCGTTCTAAGCAAATAAGATGCAAAAACATGATAAACATCAGATGCAATCAAATAGTGACATGATATGGCCAATATCATTTTGCTCCTTTGATCTCCATCTTCGGGGGGCCATGATCATCATCGTCACCGGCATGACACCATGATCTCCATCATCGTGTCTCCATGAAGTTGCCTCGCCAACTATTACTTCTACTACTATGGCTAACGGTTTAGCAAAGAAGTAAAGTAATTACATGGCGTTATTCAGTGACACGCAGGTCATACAATAAATAAAGACAACTCCTACGGCTCCTGCCGATTGTCATACTCATCGACATGCAAGTCGTGATTCCTATTACAAGAACATGATCAATCTCATACATCACATATATTTCATTCATCACATCCTTTTGGCCATATCACATCAGAAGGCATATGCTGCAAAACCAAGTTAGACGTCCTCTAATTGTTGTTGCAAGTTTTTTACGTGGCTGCTATAGGGTTCTAGAAAGAACGTTTCTTACCTACACCAAAACCACAACGTGATATGCTAATTTCTATTTACCCTTCATAAGGACCCTTTTCATCGAATCCGATCCGACTAAGGTGGGAGAGACAGACCCTCTAGCCACCTTATGCAACTAGTGCATGTCAGTCGGTGGAACCTGTCTCACGTAAGTGTACGTGTAAGGTCGGTCCGGGCCGCTTCATCCCATGATACCTCCGAAACAAGATAAGACTAGTAGTGGCAAGTAAATTGACAAAATCTACACCCACAACAAAATTGTGTTCTACTCATGCATAGAAACTACGCATAGACCTAGCTCATGATGCCACTGTTGGAGATCGTTGCAGAAAATAAAAAATTTCTACGCATCACCAAGATCAATCTATGGAGTCATCTAGCAACGAGAATGAGATGAGTGCATCTACATACCCTTTTAGATCACGAGCGAAAGCGTTCAAGAGAACGGGGTTGATGGAGTCGTACTCGTCGTGATCCAAATCACCGATGATCCTAGTGTCGAACGGACGACACTTCCATGTTCAACACACATACGGAGCGGAAACGTCTCCCGTTCCTTGATCCAGCAAGGAGGAGGGAGAGGTTGAGGAAGAGAGCTCCAACAGCAGCACGACGGTGTGGTGATGATGGAGAGGCAGTACTCCGGCAGGGCTTTGCCAAGCTATGACGGAGGAGGAGAGGTGTTGGGGAGGGGAGGGGCTGCGCCTTGGAGGTGTGTGTGCAGCCCTCCCCTCGCCCCTCTATTTATAAGGGAAGGAGGAAGGGGTCCGGCCCCCTCTAGATGAGATCTAGAGGGGGCGGCCAAGGGGGCGGGACTTGCCCCCCAAGTAAGGGGGGGCCCCCCTTAGGGTTCCCCCCCCAACCCTAGGCGCATGGGCCCAAGGGGGGATGCGCCCAGCCCTCTAAGGGTTGGTTCCCTTCCCACTATGGCCCATGAGGCCCTCCGGGAGAGGTGGCCCCTCCCGGTGGACCCCCAGAACCCTTCCGGTGGCCCCGATACAATACCGGTATGACCCCGAACTTTTCCGGTGACCGTATTACAACTTCCCACATATAAATCTTCACCTCCGGACCATTCCCGAACTCCTCGTGACGTCCGGGATCTCATACGGGACTCCGAACAACATTCGGTAATCACATACAAGTCTTCCTAATAACCCTAGCGTCATCGAACCTTAAGTGTGTAGACCCTACGGGTTTGGGAATCACGTAGACATGACCGAGACAGCTCTCCGGCCAATAACCAACAGCGGGATCTGGATACCCATGTTGGCTCCCACATGTTCCACAATGATCTCATCGGATGAACCACGATATCGAGGATTCAAGTAATCCCGTATACAATTCCCTTTGTCAATCGGTACGTTACTTTTCCGAGATTCGATCATCGGTATCCCAATACCTCGTTCAATCTTGTTACCGGCAAGTCACTTTACTCGTTCTGTAATGCATGATCCCGTGACCAACCACTTGGTCACATTGAGCTCATTATGATGATGCATTACCGAGTGGGCCCAGAGATACCTCTCCGTCATACGGAGTGATAAATCCTAGTCTCGATTCGTGTCAACCCAACAGACACTTTCGGAGATACTTGTAGTGTACCTTTATAGTCACCCAGTTACGTTGTGACGTTTGGTACACCCAAAGCACTCCTACAGTATCCGGGAGTTACACAATCTCATGGTCTAAGAAACTGATACTTGACATTAGAAAAGCTTTAGCAAACGAACTACACGATCTTGTGCTATGCTTAGGATTGGGTCTTGTCCATCACATCATTCTCCTAATGATGTGATCCCGTTATCAATGAGATCCAATGTCCATAGTCAGGAAACCATGACTATCTGTTGATCAACGAGCTAGTCAACTAGAGGCTCACTAGGGACATGTTGTGGTCTATGTATTCACACAAGTATCACTGTTTCCGGTTAATACAATTATATCATGAATAATAGATAATTATCATGAACAAGGAAATATAATAATAATCATTTTATTATTGCCTCTAGGGCATATTTCCAACAAACGGGACATGGAAGATCACTAGTCGTCCTTATGGTTGCCAACCATTGGGATGTAAGTGGGTGTTCAGGAGGAAGCTTAGATCCGGTGGAACTGTTGAGAAGTACAAGGCTAGGTTTGTGGCCAAGGGTTATACCCAAAAAGAAGAAGAGGATTTCTTCTATACTTACTCACTCGTGGCTAGACTGACAACCATTCGAGTGTTACTCGCTTTTGACTGCCTCGCATGGTCTTCTCGTTCATCAGATGGACCTTAAGACGGCTTTCCTTAACGGAGAGCTAGACGAGGAAATTTACATGCAACAGCCAGATGGCTTTGTAGTAAATGGTCAGGAAAGAAAGTTGTGCAAGCTAGTGAAATCTTTGTATGACCTGAAACAAGCGCCTAAGCAATGACATGAGAAGTTTAATACAACATTGACATCTGTTGGCTTTGTTGTTAACGAAGCTGACAAATGTGTATACTATCGCTATGGTGGAGGCAAAGGAGTTATATTTTGTACGTATGTTGATGACATACTGATATTTGGGACCCGCCTCAAAGTGAGTGAGGAGGTCAAGGCTTTTCTATCTCATAACTTTGAGATGAAAGACCTGGGTGTGGCTGATGTTATCTTGAACATCAAGCTACTAAGAAATATTGAGGGTGGAACTACACTTTTGCAATCCCACTATGTTGAGAAGATTTTGAGCCATTTTGGATATTCAGACTGCAAACCTTCTGCAACACCATATGATCCAAGCGTGTGGATTCAAAAGTTCGAAGGCACAGTTGTAGATCAATTGAGATATTCTCAAGTGGTTGGTTCACTCATGTACCTAGCTTGTGCTACTCGTCCTGACATCTCATTTGTTGTGTGAAAACTGAGCCTATTTGTTTCCAATCCTAGAGATGTGCTTTGGCATGCTGTTAAGCGAGTGATGCGTTATTTGCAAGGTACTGTGAACTATGGAATTCACTATTCTGGGTACCCGATGGTACTTGAGGGGTATAGTGATTTGAATTGGATATCTGATGTTGATGAGATGAAAGCCACAAGTGGATATGTCTTCACACTTGGTGGTGGTGCTGTTTCCTAGAAGTCATGCAAGCAGACGATCTTAACAAGATCGACCATGGAAGCAGAACTCACAACATTAAACACATCATGCGTCCAAGCAGAATGGCTTCAAGAGCTTTTGATGGATTTGTTGGTGGTTGATAAACCAATCCCAGTTGTCCTTATAAACTGTGACAATCAAACTATGATTGCCAAGGCTAAGAGTTCAAAGGACAACATGAAATCCACAAAGCACATAAGAAGAAGATTAAAATCTGTCAGAAAATCAAGAAACTCTGGAGTGATAGCGTTGGATTATATCCAGACAACTAAAAATCTGGCAGACCCTTTTATGAAATGGTTATCACAGATTGTGATAGAAAATGCATCGAGTGAGATGGGTATGAGACCCATGTAAGTTGCCTTGGGGGTAACCCAACCTATGTGATCGGAGATCCCGTGAATTAGCACCTGGGAAAACAATCTAGCGGTCAACTGGGGAGAGTATCCTTAATTAACCCACTCCATTGGAGATGCAATAATACTCTCAATTCTATAAGGCAGGCTAACTTTTGTGTTAATGTGTTCCAAAGCTTATTTAAGCAAGATGCTAACCTACATAGCATTCTTTGGAGGAACACACCTATGTGAACCCGACTGCTGGTCACAGTCTATGAGATTGGGTGATCTCTAGGAAGCTCATGAGAAGGTACGAAATATGACTAATAAGCTCCACCTGTGGGGTTTAGCCTTCGGCAGCCACGTATCAGCTGACAATAGGCGAAACTTCTGCATGCCAAACTGACAATTCAAGGCATAGTCCATTGTTCAATTGTGAAGAAGTCTAATCCTATTGCTCTAGATGGAAGTTCAACTTAACAATCTCCACTGAAAATTTTGATATATCAAACATTGTTTGGAACAGTTGACAAACTTAGGTGCCTCGCGATCTGGTGGGGGTTGTTGGATTATGGATGGGCTTAGGCCCATATAAGACAATAATCCCTGGTTAATCTCTAAGGCCCATTAATGTGTATGACAAGTGGTGGGAAGTATGGGAAGTTTAGTACGATATTTCTACAATAAGAAGAGTGATACCTCTTTATAAGGGTTGCTCCATCACTTGCTATTGGGAGCTTGAAAATAGGAGTTGTACACATGCGCTCCTCCTCCTCCTCCGCCCGCTTCGCCTCGTCATGACGCGCACACACCGGTTGCGGGAATGGCTGAGTCAAAGCTTATTTTTGCCGGTCAGGAATGGTTAATTAATCTTGGATTAATTAATGAGTCGCTTACGGAAGTACCACTATTCAAGAAGTTGGACCGTGGGCTGGTCGCAGACTTGGTCGTGGGCCTGAGCCCAGGCACGTCAACCTGACAGCCTATATAAGAAGGCGTTGGCTAGTGGAGTGAACCCTAACTAAGTTCACTTACTCCCTGAAAGTGCAACTATCCCTAGGTGGTTTTGGTAATTCATAACAACATATAGCTCATTGAGCTAATACTATTCCAAGACAAATATTTCAGGAAAGCTCAATGAATGGCATGGCATGGATGATGAAAGTGGATCCCTATTAAGGAGAAAAGGATTGGCTCAAACTCAAAAGCTCAAGACTCTACATTTTATATTTTAGTAATCCAAGATCACATTGAGTCTATAGGAAAAGCGAATACTATCAAGGAGGGATGAGGTGTTGCTTGATGAGTTTCTTGCTTCAAGTGCTTAGTGGTATGCTCCAAAAACCCTCAACTACTTTCTCATATCCACATATGACCTAAACCCAAAGTCAAACTTGGCCCCACCGATTCTTTATATCCGATGCCACCGAGTTCAGATGTCATAGCCACTGCCACAAACCCTAAGCAAATCGGTCTCACCGATAGGGATCTCGGTCTCACCGAGATGGGATTGTAATCTCTCTGTTTCCCTTCGTAACATTTCGGTCTAACCGAAGTAAGCGATCGGTCCCACCGAGATTGCAATGTAAACTCTCTGTTTCCTTTTTGTAACATTTCGATCTCACCGAAATGAGCGAATCGGTCCCACCGAGTTTACCTGACCAACTCTCTGGTTAGCTAATTACCAAAATCGATCTCACCGAGTTTGTGTAATCGGTCTCACCGAGATTACGTTATGCCCTAACCCTAACCATATCGATCCTACCGAGTTGCATGTCGGTCCCACCGAAATCACTAACGGTCCCTAGGTTTACTAAATCGGTCCGACCGAGTTTGTTGATTTGGTCCCACCGAGATTGGTAAATTGTGTGTAACGGTTAGATTTTGTGTGGAGGCTATATATACCCCTCCACCTCCTCTTCATTCGTGAAGAGAGCCATCAGAACAAACCTACACTTCCAACTTACCATTTCTGAGAGAGAACTACCTACTCATGTGTTGAGGCCAAGATATTCCATTCCTACCATATGAATCTTGATCTCTAGCCTTCCCCAAGTTGCTTTCCACTCAAATCTTCTTTCCACCAGATCCAAATCCTATGAGAGAGAGTTGAGTGTTGGGGAGACTATCATTTGAAGCACAAGAGCAAGGAGTTCATCATCAACGCACCATTTGTTACTTATTGGAGAGTGGTGTCTCCTAGATTGGCTAGGTGTCACTTGGGATCCTCCGACAAGATTGTGGAGTTGAACCAAGGAGTTTGTAAGGGTAAGGAGATCGCCTACTTCGTGAAGATCTGCCGCTAGGGAGGCAAGTCCTTCGTGGGCGACGGTCATGGTGGGATAGACAAGGTTGCTTCTTCGTGGACCCTTCTTGGGTGGAGCCCTTCGTGGACTCGCGCAACCGTTACCCTTCGTGGGTTGAAGTCTCCATCAACGTGGATGTACGATAGCACCACCTATCGGAACCACGACAAAAACATCCGTGTCTCCAATTGCATTTGAATTCTCCAAACCCTTCCCTTTACATTCTTGCAAGTTGCATGCTTTAATTTCCGCTGCTCATATACTCTTTGCATGCTTGCTTGAATTGTGTGAAGATTGCTTGACTTGTCCTAAGTTTGCTAAAATCTGCCAAAGACTAAAATTGGGAAAAGGTTAAGTTTTTAATTGGTCAAGTAGTCTAATCACCCCCCTCTAGACATACTTCAAGGTCCTACAAGTGGTATCATAGCTTTGGTCTCCATTTGCTTTGATTTCCATAGATTTTGGTGGTCATAGACTTGGTTTCACAACCTAGGAGAGTATGGCGTCTAGCAAGGGAAATTATCACCGTAGAGGTCCTTACTTTGATGGCACTAATTTTGCTAGTTGGAAGCATAAGATGAAAATGCATATTCTCGGACATAACCCCTCTGTTTGGGCAATTGTGTGTATTGGCTTGCAAGGTGAATTCTTTGATGGGACGGAACCAAACTGTGAAGCTAGTGCGGACGAATTGAAGATGTTGCAGTACAATGCTCAAGCTTGTGATATCCTCTTCAACGTATTGTGCCCCGAAGAATTCAACAAAATCAGCCGTCTTGAGAATGCAAAGGAAATTTGGGATACTTTGATTGATATGCATGAAGGTACCGACTCCGTCAAGGAATCCAAGTTGGATGTGCTCCAAAGTCAGCTTGACAAGTTCAGAATGAAGGATGGTGAAGGTGTCGCTGAAATGTACTCTAGGCTTGCTCTTATCACAAATGAGATTGTGGGCTTAGGAAGTGAAGAGATGACCGACAGATTCATCATCAAGAAAATCCTAAGAGCATTGGATGGAAAATATGATACCGTGTGCACATTGATTCAAATGATGCCCAACTACAAGAATCTCAAGCCAACGGAGGTCATTGGAAGAATTGTTGCTCATGAGATGTCGCTCAAGGATAAATAGGAACTTCACAACAAGTCTAGTGGTGCTTACAAAGCCTCATGTGAAGCCCCTACATCATCAAGTGAGAAACAAACCTTCAATCAAAAATTGAGCTTAATGGTGAAGAACTTCAACAAATTCTACAAGAGTAGAAGCAAAGAAAGAAGCTCCAAGTCAAGGTCTTACAATGATAAAAGATCTTCCAGTCGAGAGTGCAATTGCTACAATTGTGGGAGACCCGGACACTATTCCAATGAGTGTACGACACCCTACAAAAGTAGAGAAGATTCTCCCAAGAGAAGAAGTAGAAGAGAAGAATCACCGCCAATAGAGAGAAGGAGTAGAGATGATCGTTATGAATGAAGAACATATCAGAGAAGCAAGGATTCGGAAAGGAAGTACAAGTCATCAAAGAGCTACACAAAATGAAGACATCAAGCTCATGTTGGTGAATGGGTATCCGGTTCCGACTCTGAACATCACTCCAAGATAAGCTATCACTCCGACTCCGAACATACTCAAGATGAAGGTGTTGCCAGTCTAGCACTTGTGTCGACCAACTCCTATGACATATTTGATTCACCAAATGAAGGAATTGGAAGATGCTTCATGTCTAAAGGCCCTAAGGTAACTCACCCCGAGTATGTTGATTTCAATAGTGATGAAGATGACTTGTTAGGTGATGATGATTTACTTGTTGACAACTCTAGTGATGAATACTATGATGAAACGTCAATTAATCATGGTAAACAAGATAAAACGAATGACAATGATAAGGAGAAGATTGAGCTACTAACTAAAGAACTAAACACTCTTAAGTTAGCTCATGAAACTATCTTAGGGGATCATCGAGAACTTTTGAGGACTCATGAGAAGTTACGCTTTGAAAAGCTCAATCTTGAGCAAGAGCATGAGTTCTTAAAAGCAAGCAATGATGATCTTTGCAAGAAAAGTTCTTTTTACATTGCCAAGTGTTTACTCTTATCTACTTACATGCCTCAAGTCAAGTCTAGTAACAAGAACAAGAGGGATTCTTCCTCTAGTAGTAACAATAATCATGCTAAATCCAATATTGTTGCTTCTAGTAGTTCTCTTGATTCCACTAATGATTCTCTTAGCCAAGTTATACTTGAGCAAGAAAATAGCTTATTGAAGGGAATTATATAGAAAGGTGTATACAAGAGCCTTGCCGGGAGTAAGCAATTCGAGGAAATTGTACGCAAGCAAGGAAGGCACCGGAAGATTCAAGGCGTTGGTTTTGAACGAAAGTTCAATGCCAATGGAGTTGAGTGGGAAGAATATCAATACCCCAAGACGAAGTTTGTTCCTCAACAAGAGAAGTATGATCCTACTTCCTTCAAGGGAACACAAGCTCAAGATGATCTTCCACCACAAGACCGCAAGAACAAAGGCAAGGACAAGCTTCAAGAGGAGATAGATGCATTTGAAGAAGCTCCTAAGGCCTTGGTCATGTGGGTTCCCAAGACTACGTCAAGTTCTACTTCATCAAGCACAACTACAACTCCAAGGATTCCCATCAAGATGATGTGGATCCCGAAGAAGAAGAACTAGAGAGTTCTTAAGGGTGACTCCGCCAACATTCTTCACTCATGTCATTATGGCAAGGACAAGTGCAATCAACTTCCACATCTTGCACTAGTTCAAGGAGTCACAAACCCTCATGTTGGTAAGGCAAGGGACAAGGTAACCTAATGCTTTCATGGACATCATATTGTGTGTGCATCACTCTATGTCTATGGATATACTTGTTTGTTCCTTGTGGGACTAACCCGTGTAGGTATTGAAAGTGCAACTCACTCCAAAGGATTGCTCCAAATGATCTACATCAACATTGAGCATCCACATCTTCAACACCTACATGAAGTCATCATCGACAAAACCCAAGGTTAGTTCATCCCTCTAAGGGGGGATCTCACATCTAGGGGGAGCTTAACTCTAAAAATTGAGTCAAAGCAACTCTAATGATGTGAACATATCAATGCATTATGTAAAAGTGGTAACCCCACTTAAGCTTAAACGATGAGTATGACCTATGATCAAATGTTCTCATTTGACTCCTAAGTCAATATACTCATATATAGATGACCTAGTCATATCCAATTGTTTGATAGATGCTAGAATTGGATGTGCATGTTTTGCCACATATTTCATTTGCCATTTTATTGTGTGAGCATGTTGGTTGCATATTTAACTCATTCGAGGACATCCACTTGTTGCTTTTATTGATTGGTTTCTTTTTCTTTTGCCAAGTGGATGAACAAGAATTCCTAAGGACCTTCTCTAGCTATCTATGCTTTTCTTGTCTCAAATTCTATTCATGCTACATCACAAAATTTGATCAAGTCAGATTCGAACCACTCTGTGTGAGGAGCACTCGGAGTCCCTGATTCGTCATGGACTTAAACTTCCAAAACTTCTCTATGTGTTTCGGTCTGACCGAGTCTTCCATTTCGGTCATACCGAGATCACTAAGTCGGTCTAGGTTTTCAATCTCGGTGCAACCGATTTGAACTTTTCGGTCTCACCGAGTTGCTGTAACTGTCAACAGTTATGCATCTCGGTGCCACCGAGTTGTTCCACTCGGTCACACTGACAGGGTCGGGCTATATATACACACGGGCAAAATTTGGAAAACTTTCTCTGAACCACTTCGCCCGCGCATAGCTCGCTCTGCCTCCTTGGTCTCCGGATCGTCGACTTCATCGCCAGCCGCCTCCAGTCGCTGGTCTCCGCCGCCGTCAATGGAATTCATCCCCGCCGTTGCCGCCGTAGCGAGTTCATCGCCAAACTAGGGTATGGACTCGATCACAGTGTTATCCCCGTCCAATTCCTAGCACATTGTGTTCATTATGATTCTTGCCACGATTGAAACACCTCTATCCGGTCAAAACAATCTCTAGAATAGATGCGATTTGAAAATTTAGGGTTAGGTTTCCGCCGAAACCATCTCAGACCCACCGAGTTGAAAAACTCGGTCCCATTGATTCGGCTAACGCCATTGCACAAGTGACTCTCGGTCTGACCAAGAATTGCTAATCGGTGTGACCGATTTTAGAACTTAGTGAAACCCTAGCAGTCTCGGTGCCACCGAACTGTGACTCGGTCTGACCGAGATCACTAGTTTAGGTTCCAAAAGCTGCTTCGGTATCACCGAGTTTGAAAATCGGTTGATCCGAAATGCTTTCTGTGGAAAACTAAAACTAAGTTTTTGAATCATTATTTCGCAAAAATTTCTGCATTTTGTGATGCTCATCCATTCTATCTCATCTATAACTATTCACAGGGTCAGCAGTCAGTAATTTCAACATGTCAGACCAAAGTGACAGCCAGAACAAGAAAGAAGAGCAGATTCACATGAGTGAGGGCACTAGTCCCTCAAGTTCCTTAGATGATGGCAGCAGGAGCACTCCTAGCAATCTGCCCAAAGCAGCCACAAGAGCCAGAAGGAAGAGAACCTCAGACTAAGAGGATGAGGACTATGTGGCAACTGAAGATGAGGCTACTTCCAAGAAGGTAGTGCTCAAGAAGGAGTATGGCTCAGCAAAGACCACAAAGCCTGGACTTAATAGGAAGGTCCCTGCCAAGAGGACTATGCTGAAGGTCAGAGGATCAACACAAGAACCAGAGAAACCTGATCCCAAAGAGCCAGCTACAGAAGGAAAGAAGAGAAAGGAAAGGGTCAGAAAGACCATGGCCAGAGTTGTTGGACAACCTTCCATGATGAAAGAGGAGGAAGAAGAAGAGGTTGTTGCACCAGTACCCAAGGCACAAAAGCTTATGGGTGATGCTATAAGGTCAGGGGATGCATCATCAAAGCCCAAAGAAGCACCCAAAGCTGCCTCCAAGGCCAAGTCTGCACCTAAGAGGAATACCAGGAGCATACCAGCTGCTGAGAAGAACAAGGCCCCAGTGCCTGAAGTTGCTGCTGAGGAAGATGATGAAGGACAAGTCCTGAGGAAGCTCAAACCCAAGATTCCAGACCACAACGATGCTCATCCAGTGGCTGAGAATATGAAGCTGAGGAAATATGCAGGGCTCAGGCAATGGAGATTGTCTGATCCATATGCAATCAGGAGAAGAACTGCTGTTGATTACAGGTTCCACACTAAGGAACATCATGACTTCTATGAGACTGTGCTGTTGGATAAGAAGCCCATAGTTTGTGACATGAGGTGGGTAGACTAGAAATTCATGAAGGAAAATGAGGATCACTACCCAGGAGTATATGACAGCTTTAAGTCTTGTGGAAAATGAGGATCACTACCCAGGATCACTACCCAGGAGTATATGACGTCTACTCCAAGAAGAAGAAGGACCACAATTCCATGTCCCATATGTACAAGGAGATCCCAGACAAGGCACTTGAGACTTTCAAGTTTGGGTTTGTCCATTTTCTTCTATCAGGGCTGCCTACGATCAATTGGATCCTTAGGCACACTCTTTTGCCCAAGTCAGATGACCACAACATGATCAGAGGGCATGCAATTAATTTGCAACACATATTTGATGTGCCACAGAAATTCAAGGTCATGAGCCTCATGGTTGAGACTATCAAGAGGACAGTAGCAGACCAAAAGAGAAGTTGTGGGTATGCCCACAAATCCAGGAGCTGATCAACTCAAAGATGGGCACATGCAAATATTTGTTGGATAAGGAACACTTTGTTCTCTATCCAGACTTTGAGGACAATCAAGTTGTGATGAATGAGAATGAACCATCCTCAGTGCAAGCTCAAGAGAAGAAGGAGAAGGCAAAGAAGGAGAAGGTTGTCAAGATGTCAACTCTAGAGGAGGCATCTGAGTACTTTTTGAAGAGCAAGCAGGACCAGCTTGGTTACTTGATAGCATCAACTCTGAGGATTGAGAAGGGGTTGGCCACCCTAACTCAAAACCAGGAGAGCCTGGAAAGAATCATGGAACAAAAATTCTATGATTTAGATGTCAAAGTAACTGAGATTCAGTCAGTTGTGGAGCAGCTACAGGATGACATGCATGAGAGGAAGGGCAGGACAACTACTGATGCATTTGCCAGAGTGCCCGAGCTCAGAGATCAGCTGCAGAGCCAGTGACAGACACAAGAGCCACTTCATCTGCACCAGCTACAGCTCCAGTGCAACCAGCTCCAGCACCAACTCCTTCAGCTCCATCCACATCAACTGAAGTCTTCGTCCAAGGAGCCACTCTACACCACCAACTGAAGACCAAGCCTGAGAGACAAAATAGTACTATGCATTTTCTAGGAACTTTTTGGTAACTTGTTGCCAAAGGGGGAGAAAAATGTATAGATCATAGGCTTCGAGAGAGATAGTTTGCTTTTGTTCTCTCTTGTCTTCGTGGTTGAACTTTGTTTTCTTTTTCTTGCTTGAGATACTATGCTATTATCTGTGAGACATTGATGATCATGTGTTCGATCATAAGCTACACTTATGCTTGTTAGATGATATTATCTTATTTATCCTTGTATGATCATTCACTTTGCTTGGTGATGAGTGCATGTATTCAATCTTTATTATTTTGAGCGCTCCACCAAGATGTATGTGACATGGAAGAGTAACCCATGAGCCTAATTCCTTGTGCATTTGCAGTCCAAAACAAATCTTAAACTATGCAAAAATTTAGGGGGAGCTCTTGCTTATCACATACTTCTCAAAGCGACGATGTTTTTTCAATCTTATTATCATTTGTCGAAGCTTTGATCTATATGTTGTCATCAATTAGCAAAAAGGGGAAGATTGAAAGTGTAACTATCCGTAGGTGGTTTTGGTAATTCATAACAATATATAGCTCATTGAGCTAATACTATTCCAAGACAAATATTTCAGGAAAGCTCAATGAATGGCATGGCATGGATGATGAAAGTGGATCCCTCAAAATATTAAGGAGAAAAAGATTGGCTCAAACTCAAAAGCTCAAGACTCTACATTTTATATTTTAGTGATCCAAGATCACATTGAGTCTATAGGAAAAGCCAATACTATCAAGGAGGGATGAGGTGTTGCTTGATGAGTTTCTTGCTTCAAGTGCTTAGTGATATGCTCCAAAAATCCTCAACTACTTTCTCATATCCACATATGACCTAAACTCAAAGTCAAACTCGGCCCCACCGATTTTTTCTATCCGGCGCCACCGAGTTCAGATGTCATAGCCACTGCCACAAACCCTAGGCAAATCGGTCTCACCGATAGGGATCTCGGTCTCACCGAGATGGGATTGTAATCTCTCTATTTCCCTTCGTAACGTTTTGGTCTAACCGAAGTGAGCGATCGGTCCCACCAAGATTACAATGTAAACTCTCTGTTTTTTTTGTAACATTTTGGTCTCACCGAAATGAGCGAATCGGTCCCACCGAGTTTACCTGACCAACTCTCCGGTTAGCTAATTACCAAAATTGGTCTCACCGAGTTTGTGTAATCGGTTTCACCGCGATTATGTTATGCCCTAACCCTAACCATATCGGTCCTACCGAGTTGCATGTCGGTCCCACCGAAATCACTAACGGTCGCTAGGTTTACTAAATCGGTCCGACCGAGTTTGTTGATTCGGTCCCACCGAGATTGGTAAATTGTGTGTAACGGTTAGATTTTGTGTGGAGGCTATATATACCCCTCCACCTCCTCTTCATTCGTGAAGAGAGCCATCAGAAAAACCTACACTTCCAACTTACCATTCCTGAGAGAGAACTACCTACTCATATGTTGAGGTCAAGATATTCCATTCCTACCATATGAATCTTGATCTCTAGCCTTCCCCAAGTTGCTTTCCACTCAAATCTCCTTTCCACCAGATCCAAATTCTATGAGAGAGAGTTGAGTGTTGGGGAGACTATCATTTGAAGCACAAGAGCAAGGAGTTCATCATCAACGCATCATTTGTTAATTCTTGGAGATTGGTGTCTCCTAGATTGGCTAGGTGTCACTTGGGAGCCTCCGACAAAATTGTGGAGTTGAACCAAGGAGTTTGTAAGGGCAAGAAAATCGCTTACTTCGTAAAGATCTACCGCTAGTGAGGCAAGTCCTTCGTGCTTGCATGAGAGGCCATTGCACTTTTCCAGTTGTGCGAGCTAAATTTTTTGTTCATCATGTGTGTGTCGCCGTGATGGGTGATGTTAGAAGCAGCAGCAAGTTCCTGAATCCTTAAATTGATGGTGGAAAATCTGTTCTTACTTTTTTTCGATACTTTGTCAGCAGCGAATAAAAAAACATTGAGCAGTGTCAGCAGAGGATAATGCGCGCATCCTTCCAATCGAAGGCCTTACAGCCTTGCAATTATGTATGGGCTTAGCCCAAAGTTTCTTTCGATGGCGGGCTTAGCCCAAAGTTTAAACCCAGCAGCACCTCGCAAGTCCCAACTAAGCCCGGCCCAAGGAAAGACGGCGACCGTTCCTACAAGAACCGAAACAAGGCCCGCTTTTGCCCCTTCCCTTTGCTTCGCCCACTCCCAAACCCTACCTCCTAGCTCCCCCTCCCCTCCCATCGTTGCGGCGGCGACAGAGAGAGAGAGAGAGAGAGAGAGAGAGAGAGAGATGGCGAAGTCTCTGCGCTCCAAGCGGGAGAAGCGGCTGCGGACTCTCCGGCGGGAGATCGCGGAGCCCTTCTACGACAAGAAGGAGGCCGCCAAGCAGGCCGCGCAGGCCGCCGCCCTCGAGGCCCCCAAGCTCCCCGTCCGCGTGCACCCGGCGTACGAGGAGTCCCTCGCCGCCGCCGCTGCCGCCGCCGCCAGCCGGGCCTCTGCCATGGGTGAGCCCCCTCTTTCCTTGCCAGTTTACCACGGGGTGCTCGGTGTTGCTGAGAACATTACTTCATCGGGCCTGAATTCGCGCTCGAATTATTTGTTAGTACATAAAGTGACTCAATTCGTCAGGTAGTAATAGACAGAGGGAAATAGCTCGTAGTAAGCTTTCAGCTGTGACCCTGCGGTGATTACGGTGAAGGTTTGGTGCATCCGCAGATTGCCTGTCAGGAGCTGCATCTACCAACTTCGTCTGAACTGTAGAGTTTGTCTAAGTGACAAGAGTTAGCTGCTTAGTTCGGTCCTTTTCTTCTGAAGATGGTCGAAAAGGCCTATGGAGGCTGTCTTGATGTTTGGTTTGAACTGTCTTTGGAGTGTACTACAGTAGAGTTGTCTGGTTAATGCATGATTTGAAAATGATTTGCGGCCAGTGGTTTTATCAAGCCTTGGCCCTCCCAAATTACTGGGCAATATCTGCATTGCTCCTTTTAACTGAAGGTTTTGGCCCCAACTCGCATCTTAGCTGCTTATATTGCTTATGTGTTTGAGTTGCTTTCTGATGTCTGGATTGGGTGAGCAATAGAGTTTTATTTGTTTGTTTGAATTACGCCAGTTTGTCTCACCTAGTGCATCGCATAGCTTCAGTTTGTTGCTTCAGGGTGTAACTTCTAGAGTAAATATGCCATTGCTTGTATTTTCTCTTGAGAAATTGCTGGCTTCTGGGTTGTGCTTCAATCAATGTTAGAGAGATAGCTCAATTGTTAACTGAACATGCCAGCCTATTAGGTTCTTTAATTTTAGTTCTACGTCGCCCTTCTATGTTTTTGTTGAGCCATGTCCTCTCTCTCATGTATACAGAGGTTGATGGAGGAAGCAAGAAGTCGACATCCTTTCTGAAGCCAATGGGCACCATTAGCAAGAAGAAGGTACAGCTTCACTTGAAGATCAAGAAAGACAAGAGAAAAGCTAGGAAGAAGGGAAATTCTGGGAAGAAGAGTTACTAGATGTGCGAGCTGCTGTGTTATGTATCATGCAATCTTGTTTCGTTAGTTTGAACAACGCATGTAACGGTAATTCTGCTTGTGAACCCAAGTGTTAATCATCCATTCTAGGGTGGTCAACAATGTACTGAAAAATATCTCAATGAGCACCCCAAACGAAAATAGTGTCGCCATGTTCATCTGTTTTTCCCCCTTGTCTAAACTTGAGCTCACCTGATTACGAGGTACGCCATTGTGAACTACTCCCTCCGTCCCATAATGTAAGATCGTTTTGCCAGCAGTTTTAGCTTATATTATGGGATGCCAGCAGTTTTAGCTTATATTATGGGATGCCAGCAGTTTTAGCTTATATTATGGGACGGAGAGGTATATTGCAATTGTTAATGCAATAGTATCTTGTCATATCTCTGTAAGAGTTCTTACCATTCGTCTCTCATGTTGCATGACTTATCTCGAAGCGGCTCTAGTTCCAGCCTTGTCACATGCCTGCGGATCATAAAGAATTTCGGATTCTCATGAGAGCATGTTCTGTTAGGTAGCATATGGAAACTGTGTGATGCAGATCCTGGAATGAATGAATCCAGTTCACCATCATCTACTCATGTGCACAACAGATTATGCTAGAAACAAAATAACACCAGTTGACTTGTATCCAGACTGGAAGAATATTATCCAAACACACTGACACTGAATTTTGCGTAACCTATTTGAACCTTTCAAGAACTCAGTTCTTCATAGTTTTTTGTCATGTCAGATGATGTGCTCGAATATGATCTCTCATGTAAGCATCAATTAGTGGCCTTATTAAGCAGCCACCAGAACGCCATTTAATTATCATGGCTTGGGTTGTTGTGTTATTTGTTTGAATTAAACGGATCGGATCTGATGTGTAGTAGTAGGAGTAGGAAATAGGGTTGAGTTGTTCTTGGCACGTCTACCTGATGTATCCCACACGGCCAGTTGCCATGATTGCCCTCACCCGCTGACTGACCCCAACCTTGAGCTGGTTGGTTAGGGCATCCCCAATGGCAACGACTGACCCCAACCATGTGTCACGACTCTCATGGAGAAGGGGCATGGATCGCCAAAAGAATGGAATTCGTCAGAGCCTAATTATCACGTCACGGTGTGTTGCTGTGCGAAGCAAGCAATGTCACATCTGATATAGTGCTCATTTCCTAGGAAAAAAAAAACTTTTTAGCAGACTTGCAGCTGGTCAATGCAAAATTACAAAGTTGTTACATCATCTTGTATAGCGACATAACGAAGAAAATTTCAACCTTTGAATTTTTAGACTCCAATTTGCAGTCTACGGACCAATTCCCGTCCCCCAAAATGTTTTTATTCTCCCAGTACAATTTTCCTATGAAAAACTCGTAATCTGACTAGTCTCCTCCCTGGCAAACTTCCATGTCGTCTCCACTACGTGGTCTCCCGTTTTAACCAACGCAGCCACGAAATTTTCTCCAAGAACGAGGAGGAAGCAGAGTTAGACTTAGACCGGACCGAGAGGCATGGCGATGGCGCTCCACGGGCATGCGAAGAGGAGTAGGCTCGCGGCGGCGCTGTGGCTCGTCTTCGTGGCCACGGCGAGCGTGGCGTCGGCGCGGTTCGTCGTGGAGAAGAACAGCATCAAGGTGCTGTCGCCGCACTCGCTCCGGGGCCGCCACGAGGCCGCGATCGCCAACTACGGCGTCCCGGACTACGGCGGCATGCTGACCGGCGTGGTGCTGTACCCGGCGGACGCGAAGCAGGCCAACGGGTGCAAGCCGTTCGGGGCGACGGCGTTCAAGTCGCGGTCTGGCCGGCCCGTGGTGCTCCTGGTCGACCGCGGCGGCTGCTACTTCGCGCTCAAGACGTGGAACGCGCAGCAGGCGGGCGCGGCGGCGGTGCTGGTCGCCGACAGCGTGGACGAGCCGCTGCTGACCATGGACACCCCGGAGGAGGAGACCCCCGACATGGCCTTCCTGGCCAACATCACCGCCCCCTCCGCCCTCGTCTCCAAGCCCTTCGGCGACGCGCTCCGCACCGCGGCGTCCGGCGACTCCTCCGCCGCCGAGGTGGTGGTCCGGCTGGACTGGCGCGAGTCGATGCCGAACCCGGACGCGCGGGTGGAGTACGAATTCTGGACCAACAGCAACGACGAGTGCGGGCCGCGGTGCGACGAGCAGGCGGCGTTCGTGGCGGCGTTCCGGGGCCACGCGCAGCTGCTGGAGAAGGCCGGCGACGCGCTCTTCACGCCGCACTACATCACCTGGTTCTGCCCCGACGAGTACCGGGTCACGCGGCAGTGCGCGTCGCAGTGCATCAACCGCGGCCGCTACTGCGCGCCGGACCCGGAGGGGGACCTGGGCGCCGGCTACCAGGGCCGGGACGTGGTGCTGGAGAACCTCCGGCAGCTGTGCGTGCACCGGGTGGCCAACGCCCGGAACGCGTCGTGGGCGTGGTGGGACTTCGTGGCCGACTACCGCGTGCGGTGCTCCATGCGGGAGAAGAAGTACTCCCGCGGGTGCGCCGAGGAGGTGGTGGCGTCGCTGGGCCTGCCGGCGGAGCTGATCGACAAGTGCATGGGCGACCCCGACGCCGACGCCGACAACGACGTGCTCCGGACGGAGCAGATCGTCCAGGTCGGGCAGGGCAACCGCGGCGACGTCACCATCCTGCCCACGCTCGTCATCAACAACGTGCAGTACCGGGGTGCGAATACGATCGAGCTTGGTGGCTTCTCCTGATTTCAACACGATTGCTGAATTTGTCTGAAAGAAACTGATCGTGGTTTCGTTTCTGTTTTGCAGGGAAGCTGGAGAGCACGGCCGTCCTCAAGGCGATCTGCGCCGGTTTCAAGGAGACCACGGAGCCGCGTGTCTGCATGACACAAGGTTTGCATTTACAACCTCATCACACTTGCTGTTTCCCTGATCGTGGATCGCTTCATTTCACTGTTTCTGTTCACTGCTAAATCGATCACAAATTCGCAATCTCTACGATTTACTTGCAGATATGGAGACGGACGAGTGCCTGCACAACAATGGCGGCTGTTGGCGCGATGAAAAGACTAACATCACCGCCTGCAAGGTATCTTCCAATCCGACATTCATAGTTCAGACAGATGAAACAACAAGGAGTACGATTTCGAACACGTTGTATACTGCAGGACACGTACAGGGGAAGGGTGTGCGAGTGCCCGGCGGTGGACGGCGTCCAGTACGAGGGCAACGGGTACAAGGAGTGCAAGCCCGTCGGCCCCGGCCGGTGCGCCGCCAACAACGGCGGGTGCTGGAAGGAGACGAGGCACGGCAAGACCTTCTCCGCCTGCAAGGGGTCGGGGTCGCTGAGCGGGTGTGAGTGCCCGCCGGGGTTCAGGGGAGACGGGCTCACCTGCGAAGGTGCGTGCGCGTGACTTGCTCAATAGTTCGCCTCGGCCTCACCGCATCTGCAATTTCTGACAAAACGGTGTGTTCTCGTGGCCATCGCAGACGTGGACGAGTGCAGCGAGAAGGCGGCGTGCACCTGCCCCGGCTGCTCCTGCAGGAACACCTGGGGCGGGTACCACTGCCGGTGCGGCGGCGGCGGCAACCAGGTGTACATCCAGGCCGAGGACACCTGCGTGGGGAAAAGCGCGGCGGCGGCGGGGTGGCTTGTGACGGCGCTGGTGCTGTCGTGCCTCGCCGGCGCCGGGCTCGCCGGGTTCGCCTTCTACAAGTACAGGCTCAGGGTAAGGATGAGAGCTGAAAAGCAGAGGCAGCCTCCTCCATCTCGAAAAGGGTGCCCCTGGCAACAGTGCAAACACTGGATCTTCCTTGGCTGACAATCAAATGAAAAATCTGTTGCAGCGGTACATGGACTCGGAAGTGGCGGCGATCATGTCGCAGTACATGCCTCTGGAAAGCCGCTGAGGGAGGAGGCCGTGGAAGCAGCATAGGTGGCCAGGTAATGAATGAATGTCATCTCTGGTTTTGGCATCATAAATCTCTTAGGTGGTGATTTCAGAGGTGTTCACCATTAGTGTTGTTTGCTTGATTTAATTGATAATTATTATTTTTCATATTTACAGGCAGCTCTGAGAGTTCAAGATAGATTTCCCACAAGTGATGAATACCACCATGGCGCATATGGAAGAAGTTGCTTATAGCTTTACCTGACAGGCAGGAACTCTAGCATTTTCTGCTTGTTGCTTTTGTAGATAAGAATTGTGCCAGATAGATTTCGAGACGACACACGGAACAGAGATAAGGTTGCACATAGCAGTTATGAATCTGCACATTGCTGTACAAATTTTGTGATTTTACATACTCCCTCTGTTCACTTTTGTAAGACGTTTTAGACAGCTGAAATTGAATTGTTTTAGGTGCTGTCTTAAATGTCTAAAACGTCTTACAAAAGTGAACCGAGGGAGTAGCAGATAAGGTTGGGCATAGCAGTTATGAATCTGCAGTGGACAAGAATAGCTGCTGGTAGTGAAACAGATTTGTTATAGAGCTCAACAAGCAGAATACTAGGCATTCTCCGGTTTTGTGGCATCAATGTGTCTTCAACTAGTAGATCATTTTGACTTCTTGTAATGGCATTTTTTGGGAACACCGTGTATTTCATTTTCCATATACGAGTTGCTGCATTCTCTTTCTTCCAGCGCCAACACACAGCACGGCAAGATAAAAGCAAAAACTTGGACAACCCAAAAATACAAGAGAAGATAAAAGAGACTCGCCTTAGATGAGTGGTGCTATCATATCATACTACATGGTCAAAATTTTGCTGCCTGCTGTTACCTCCAGGAGATTATCATTCTACTATCCTTGAAAACTTAACAGAGCCTTCGTCCACCAGACTAGTCTGTTTCCTCTTCTTGGACATCCGCTGGAAACCGCTCTGTTCGTCCACAAACTGAGCGGCAGTTCTTGCTCGCAATTCTTCAAGGGTCTCTCCCTCTTTGGCTCGCTCAATCACCTGAAAGTGAATGCAACAAAGTCAATATACAGCAGTTGGTTCATGAAGCATACGGGGTGTGATCTTGAATGAGAGGTTCATACCAGATGTCGGCCATAGAGATGGGTGCTTGCAAGGGCTTGAAGAGCGTTCTGTGCCTCTTGCTTCGTCACGAATTCGACAAACGCGAAACCTCTGTGACTTCCAAACTTCATGGGCAGCCTCAGGGTTTTGATCTGAAATTGTTTTCATCAACGTAAACTCATTAGACTTCAGGAAGAATATAGCATTTTCATCCACCCAGAAGCCATGGACTCTTTATTGGGTCCATCTAAAAGTAAAATCCAATTGTGTTTAAATACTTTCTAGTTGCGAGTTGAAACTTTCTTCATGATGATATTATTTATTATTGCAATTTTCAATGAAATTGAATCCAAATCCCTAGAGACTGTTCTTGGTTTTCATCTGGGTTTTCAAATAGATTTCAACAACAAAAGGAGGACATTCACCTGGCCAAATGGACTAAATAATTGCCTCAGGTCCTTTTCAGTTGCTTCAAACGCTACATTTCGCACAAGCAGTTTAGTTGAGCTCTTGTCCTTCTCATTTTTCTTCGTAGTTTGACCATCCTTTCTCCCATGGCATAGTTGTAAGATCAGAGCATGCCCATCCAAAACCGTTCCCTATTAACACACAATTCATTTAGCATGCTGCATATCTATATGAGCACATTATGATGTAAACAAAAAAAAATACAGAGGGGAGGAGAACCCTGACAGGCAGGTCGAATGGAGGATACCTGTAGATCCTTGCATACACTGGTTGCAGTTTCAACCGAATCAAACTCAGCGAAGCCAAATCCCATTGAAACATTCTTGCCTTTCTTAATATGTTTTTTCACCTAAATAGTGACTCAGAAAAAGGATGGGTAAAGAATTAAGATAGTGGGACATCCAGGAATTCATTTGATATTCATAAGCATGTCCATACCGTTGCACTTTTAAGGCTCCCGGTCTTCAATTTTGTACTGAAATGCTGCTTTAACGATTCATCTGTAGTCTTGAAATTCAAATTCTTGACAAATACAGATCGGGACTGCAATGAATAATGGTACATTACTAAGATTGTAATAGCCCAAGTATAATCGGGGTAACCAAAATAAAATACATAACTGTTCAGTTCATAATATGTACAATGGAGAAGGCCAGGTATAACAACTGCTCCTCATGAGACATAACAAACAAGAAAACAAGAGTTAGAGAAAGCTGCAAACCTCCACTCTATCAGGATCAATCTCTTCAGCACTAACTCCTTCCTTTGTTTGATCTACAATAGCTTTTGTAATAATCCTCTCACCAGCTGTATTTGCTTCGTCTTCTTCCACGGTTGTTGAGGTAGGAGATAAAATATTTTCAGGTGCCCATTCCAAATACAGTGGAGTATCCCTACAATCCAAAAGCAAGGTTATTATGAAATACAGAAGTGTAGATTTCTATAAACCAAGCTAAGAGCTATTGTTATAAAAACTGACAGAAATTTCAGAAGATACGATGGGCAAACAAAACTAAACAACACTAAAATGAAAGGATGCAGAGTGGCTTAAAATATCTCCATAGCAGAATTACAGCCTCTAGTATCTATACGAGTTTTTAAGAATATACAAACTAAAGAGAACCTTCCTAATTGAACGTCAGATATACCATTCGTTGCATTACTTTACTTGAACAAAGAAATTACACTATGGAACCCGATCCCAATTAAGTAACTAATACAGAGTGCAAACTTTGTGAGCTGGAATATTTTTAATTAACAATGAATTAACTAGCACCACTGCAGAAACTTACTTGTATCGTGTGTATAGCAATTTTTTGAAAGCATGACGAGCCTCAGTTGCTTCAACGAAGACTACCTGAGACACCAAAAGAAATAACTCAGAAAAATATAAGAAGTGAAGAGGGGCATTATCAGCTCACGTGTATTTCGACAATGGGTGCATATGCACCTAGGAGCCAAAGGCAATTACCGTGATATACGCCCATAAATAGTTCCAGAAGGCAATGTCACAACCAGCATGACAACAAGCAGTGGAACAACACAAGTAAAATGTAGAACATACCAAGGCAAATACTCTTGTCGGTGGGAGAATGATTTTATCCAAACTTCCATGTTTCTGAAACATCGCAGCGAGATCTTCTTCAGAAGAACTATATGGCAAGTTTTTTACCAATATCACATGGTTGCTTCGTTTCAACTTCTCGTTTCTTTTGGAAGTATGTTCTTCCAAGGCATCAACATTAACTCCAGACCTAGATAGATATTTTTTGGTCTCCGCAATGACATGTGTCTCACCAAGAGCAATACGAACAGCAAGGTCATCGGCTTCCCTATGAAGTAACTCACTCTTACTTATACCATTCTTCCTTGCTATGTTTTCAACGACCTAAATACAAACGCAATTGCTTCAATCAGTTGACATGAAAGATAAGAGGATTGTTCAAAAAGGAACAGCGAGGAAATGTTTGACAACAATATCATGTGATTTGCAACAATATTTTTTCAACAAAAGTAGATAAACGACAATTGTCTCAACAAAAACATGAACAGCATGTTGAGTTGACACAAACAAAAACCAGTACTCAATGTCAAGGCTAGAAGATAACCATACAGTATCTTGACGCATATAAAAGCTGTTCCATGCTCTTGTATCCCCACCAATTTCAGATGTTTTCTTTTGTTCCAACCTTCTCTCCTTGAGATTCATTTTCTCATCAACAGCAAAATGACTAGACCTTGACAATTTAAGAGTAAATGAATAGCACATTATTTGCAGAGCCAACCAAAGAAAGGAAATAGCACAAAAGGAACTTCTTTTCTTACTCGAATGTCTTATTATTAAGTGGTTTAGCAGCCTTAATACGTAGCAGTCGCCCTTGAAAACTTAAGTTGTCTAATTCATCAAGTGCCCTGCAAACCACATATCAAGCTGTCATGCATCATGCAAATATGCATGGAGGAAAGTAAGCCTGCACAGTGGCAGATTAAACAATCTCCTGTAAGCTGAACTGTCAAAAAAAAAGCCTATCCTTCTGCATCGGAGATAACAAAGCTGCTAGCCAAATATTTACCTGACTGCTGAGTCTGGAAGGCTAAAAAGGACATAACCTCTGCCTGTTGAGAGCTTAGTGGTTTTATCGACGACAATATGTGCCTGTTCAACATCGCCATACTGGCTGCATAGCTGAACCAGATCCTCTTCACTGAAACCACAAGCAACAATATCCTTGTAAGAAAAGGCAAACAGCTAAAATCTTGAATATACACATAAATGCTGATCTGAAGTAATGACACCTAGTAAAAACATACGTAGTTGCATATGGAAGGTTGCAGATATATAAACGGCCAGTCTCCAGTGCTAGCTTCTTTTCATCAGTAGTTGAAGCGGCTTCCACATCTTCTGTTTCTTGATTGGCATGATTTTCATCTTTTTGTTGGCTGTCAATATGTTCACTGTCTTGGTTGTCAGAATCTTCCACCTCTTGCATGTCACTACCTTCCATGGGCGCTTTATTATCTTCATGATTTTTCTGGTTTAGATTACCCTTTTGATCCACCATCTGACCCTTTTCATTTGTGTCAAGCGATTCATCAGATGGTTCTTCATCATCAGTGTTGTTGCCCAACTGATCACCAGAATCTTCATCATCAGATTCAGAATCGGACCAATCTTTTCTAATTTTACTCTTAAAGAAGTCCATATCTGTCATACTGCTGTCTCGTTTACTTTCAGTTTGCAGCTTCTCTGAAGCATCTTGTGAGGGCAAATCATTTGTTATTTTCTCCTCAAAATCATCGTCAGAAGATGAATCATTTTCAGACGATGAATCATTTTCGCTCTTCTGCGACTTCTTGGATCCAGTAGCTACTGTGCTATCTTTGGCAGCATCATCAAGGGTACCCGTTGTATCATTTGCCCACATCTTTGCTTTAGATCGTGGTTGCATAACTTGAAGAAACTCTTGGAACTTGGGATCATTAGCTATAGTGCCTTTAGAAGCTCCCACATCAGCAGACTTCCCTTGGCTCTTGGAACTCTTCAGCGGTGCATTAACATCGCCACTGTTAGTCTTGTCTTTAGCATTATATTCTGGCTTCTTTAAAGAATGGCGACTCCAAGGGCGAGGAGCATCAGGATCGCCAATCTTCCGTGCAATCTGTCAGACACCAGAATATTTATAAGACATGTTTATTCACCCCATCTCAACCCAACAGAGTATCATTCAATCGCCTACAAGTTACAGCAGTGCATCCAATACGTATACAAAAGACAAAAAAAAGGCTGAATCCCATTTAGAAAGGAGAGTACCTCACAGGTGATCTTAGAAGTGTCAATGTATGTATTGTTGAAATAGTTGAGGGCCTCCGCTGCCTCTTCATTGGTTCTGAAACCAATAAATGCAAGATGCCTGCTCTTTCCATCCCTATAAACACGCAAAACGAATCAATTTACATATAGTCTTGAGGCTACAAATGCAATTTCTTTACTCCAAACAGACAGCCACATATGGTGTGGTTCAGATCAGGTTCACTGTGCCTGCCCATTACAGAGTGATGAGGTGCAATGGATGCCGGGCCAGGTTTGAAGATGCAGAAAACAAGGATACAGAAGTGAGATGTTGACTCTCTTGTCCAACTGAAGCTACCATTTTCCCTACTAACTTCTCATCAGCTCATCTTATGCTTCCGGAGGAATATCATGTGTTCCGTAAAAGGGGATACAAATCTAGTCGTTCGATTCTAACCACATAGACACATAATATGGTTGATTTGGCACATAGGCAGCAAGAGGAGCCCAAGGCAGGCCAGGCGCTTACTTGGTTCGGATGACCTTGGCGTCGGTCACCTCGCCCTTCCGCGAGAACACCTCCCGCAGCCGCTTCTCGTCGGCGCCCTTGGGCAGATTCTTCACGCACAGCCGCGACGACCTGCGCAGCATTAGCCATGTCAAATCAAGCACCAGGCGGTAACACAGCAGCGAGACGACGCAGAGCAGCTCGGCCGGCTGCGCGGCTATCGCGGAAAGGCGGGCACTCACATGGCGTCCGCGGCGAGGTTCCCGTGCTGCTGCAGCGGCGGCGAAGGGGGGCGGGGTGGGGATGAGGCGGTAGGGCGAGTAGGTTTTGGCCTTTGGGGGCGGTGGGAGTCACCGGTTGAAGGTTTACTGGCAATGGCGGCCGGCGGCGGCGATAGGGCAGGGCAGGGAGTCTCACCGTGTCGCACCAAGGCCTTGTGCGAGATGGGACTGGGCCGTATATCCCCCCAGCAGGCCCGAACTGCGATGCAGATACCAAGTTCGTTGGGCCGAACTGCTGCTATGGATCGAATTAATAAAACTTCGCCAGATTGTCCAAGAAAAGGTAAAAAAAGGGTTCTTCTCTTCTAAAAAAGGTAAAAAAGGGTTTATAAAAACAAAACTCGGGTAAAAAAGGGGTTAATACGGGACACTCCCATTTGGTGCGTACATTTTTTGGAACTCGTGAACATTTTTCTTGAACCGGCGATCATTTTTTGAAATTCAGAGATAATATTTGTTTATGACGATTTTTTTTGATTTAACGAATATTTCTTTGAATCAGCAAACATTTTTTGAAATTCTGGAAACATTTTTGTATTCCTGATTTTTTAAATATTGTAATCATTTTATAAAAATTCATGATTTTTTAACAATTCACATTTTTGAAATTGTGATTTTTTTGAATAGTTGAACATTTTTTTGAAATCACAAAAAATTCTTGAATCCGTGAGCATTTATCATTTCCCGGATATTTTTCAAATCATGAACATTTTTTCACAATTCGCAACTTTTTGAATTTCCAAATGATTTTTAAAAACAAAAAAAGTTAAGACAAAAAAACCAAGGGCTTCCCATCCCGCACATGGGCCGGCTCATGAGGGCGAGCATGAGAGCGGGGGGCGAGGGAGTGCGCGCTTTATTGGTTTTCGACGCGTAGGTCGCCATGTAGGAGGTCTCGGTAATACGTAGGAGGTCACGGTAATACATGGCCTTTTGGATTAGTCATGAATTTAGTAGCTCGAATATCAAGGCTCATAATTTAGTAAAGCATGCTCTCTCACTTGGGGGTGGCCATTAGGCAATCCAAGTGATCTTACTTTCGTGCATGTAAACATTCTGATGAGTTAATAAAAAACTTCGTGAGGTTATCTCAAACAAAACATAGCCTCTATGATGAAACATGTTGTTTTCTTGGTGCATCGGAGATTGTAGTTCATGATCTGATTCCGCCAGAGATCCTTAAGGCAAGGAACGAATCTCTATCTCTGGCAATGGACCTGATGTGCAACAATGTTATTATTGCAACCGATTGCCAGGGAACGGTAAATAACTTGCAGGGGGATTACCTTGGAACGCTAAAAAAATGAAATAAAGGAGAAGATGAAGAGTGTGGGTTCAGGAGAATTTCTGTAGGAAAGTAGAAGCTCAAAATCTGGCAAAGGCGGTGACCACATTAGGTTTTGAACGTCATTTGTGGTTGCTGTATAGGCCAGACATTATCTGTATTCCTCAAAATGAGTTAATAAACTATTTCAGCACTAAAAAAAAGTAGCCTCTCTGATTACGCCGGATATATCATAGAGCATTATAGTGTTCTTATTTTGTGTAATTTCGTTCATGAGTTTAGAGCTCGAATTTCGAGGCTCGCAATTTAGCGAAGCCTGGTTATATTAGGGTTGACCGTCATATTTGATTAGGTCAACATGGTGATCTTTTGTTAGTTTTTTTAAACATTGTGACGACTGAATAAAATCTTTGCGAGATTGTCTAATAAAAAAACTTGAGTAATATGTGTAAAGGGGACTGGTGCATTGGGCGAAGGTGCGGTGCCTCTTTGATTCTTTGGAGCGAAAATGTTAGCTACCACCTCTGTCCCTTGGAGTGATGTGTTTGGGGGAGGGGGTATATTCATTCTCAACCAAAGTTACATTGTTTATGATAGAGTTCATAAGAAAGTTAGGGGGTTCATCAATGCAGGTATAGAATTCTGGTAAAATCAAAATGGATTTAGCCACCTCATGAGACACCCTATTGGTTTCCCTTGGACATAATTGATACGATACGTCATCAAACACACTGGCTTGGAGCATGCACTCACGGTGGCCGAGCTAGATGTAGCTGAGAGCCCCCCATCACCAAGAGTAGCCATGACCTGCTAATCATCACCATGAATAATTACTCTGGATAGACCATATGTTGAGCCAACCAAATACCATCATGGGTTGCATAAGCTTTCACCATAAGGACTTCCATTACTACATTAGGCTTGAAGCTCTAGCTACAATGAAACCTCCTGGCAAGTCCATTATCGCCACACTTAATGTAGCTTCATACCTTTCATGATTAAAGGATGCATCTATGTTCACCATATAGATACCCTCAGGTGGTTTCTTCCATCCCACCCTCGGCTTAGCATCTGTTTTCTTCGTACACCTCACATTATAACAACAAGCGCACTAATGGACATTACAAGCCGCATAATAGGTTGCACCTTTTCGCCATGTGTTAATTGTCGACATTCCCACCATATGAACCAAGCCGTATTGAAAACTAGCTCGCAAATACTAACCTGCGGGGACAAGGGTGTTGCATGGACATTCTTGAACAACTCCTGTAGTCTTGGTTTGCACATAAGCCTTCTCCGATTCATCTTTCAGTCCTAGCTTTTTCCAAATTTGCTTAGCTCTTGTGCAAGCAAAATAGCATATGTTTCAAATCCTCAAAGACGAACGGACATAATGGACACGGTCCCAAATCAGACACATGCCTTTTTGCTAGAATTCTCGCACAAGGTATTGACTCCTTCATAACTGTCCAATTGATTTTTGTTTACTTTTGAATATACCTTTGCTTTCGATATGTTTGCCCAAACCTCATGGTTTATGGATCCACCCATAGCATCCGGATGAAGGAAGCTTTGTCTAAACTTATGAGACACTACCATAGTACACTCATTTGACATAAAGTGTGTTTGTCTTCAAGTTATGTCATTGCCACAAAATCTTCATAGTCATCCGCTAGAGGGATTGATTGATAGTAACCAAAATACATCTCAAACAAGATCCTCATTCCACTCACCTGAAACTGGGTTTATCAAGTCATTTACTTTCTGCATCAAATTACCTTCTTTTGGCGTAAGCACACGAAAACCAGGATGAGACGGTGACCATATATCAATCTGAGTTCCATCACCTACTTGCTAGATATACTCCCTCTTCAAAACTTCTAACCCTGACATGATACCCTGCCAAGTAAATGATGTTCTACTCTCTACTTAGTTTTGCTTGTAGTAAATTTTCATTTGGATAATATTTTTTGCTCTAAGCACAACAGAGCAAAGGGAGTCGTGGTTCTCCATCAGCCTCCAATTCTGTTTTGCCAACCACTGGACATAAGAGAAGACAATGACCAACATCATTTATCAACCACCGTATACGCCCTTAATTTTTTTTATTTCGCCGAAGTGAGAAACTCGAACCGTTTGTTGCAACGACGTGGCAGCTTACTTGGTGGACAAGCTGGTCAGGAACGACGTGGTCCATTTCTGCCTCCGCACCGGCCTACAGGAATCTACTCCGATCGGACGGGCCGGCCTCTGCCTAAAGAATCTGAGTATGAGCGTGAGGTGAGAGTGTTTGTTTTGGACGGTAGCTTCAGCACCACATGTGCCTATGTGGAAGAGGTATGTTCATATATAGCTTGACGCGGCCTTCGTTGGACGTGCCCATATTAGGCCTACACTCTAATGGACCAGACGAAGATATATATGTTCACGGGTGGCTCACGACGCATGCCCACTTTTTGAAGAATTGAACCAACCTCAGGATTCGCGAGTGAAAAATGTGCGACTCACCTCGTCCACAAGAACCGTGAGTGGAACAGAGGGACATTGCAGACTTGTCAAATAGTACTAGAATAAAATATCAGCAACTCAGATAGGAAGGTCCGGAGACGTCCTATATAAACTGAACTCCGAGTCTCTCACTCGACCACACACTCGGTTAGTTATACCACTTCCTGTGGTTGCTAATTTTGGTGACTCTTGTAGTTCTTCTTCTGCACATCGATCAATCGTGTGGTGGCGACAATGATGGTCGTGAATCCGCCGGGTAGTTCTTCTCTCACGCGGCCGACCGCTCGCTGCTCGTCCGGCGGCGGCCTACTATGCGGGGTGCTGCCGATGCGATCGACCAGAGATCCCCGGCCTGCCGTCGCCAGAGGTAGCTTGCCGTGCGCCCGTGCTCATGCATCTTCTTTCTTTTATGCAAAGCAAAATCTTGTGCTTAGCTTTTATCGTTGGAGAGACATGTGCCATGTGCCATGGCGTTCCGCATCTTATTATAGCAGTCGCCAAGATGTCTCTGAAGATGGAATAAAGGTTTGGTGACGCTCCTTATTATAGCAGTCGCCAAGAACAGGCCGGAAGTTGGAGGAAATGCTGCGAGCATGCCAAATCCGGTACGTCGCGAGCTATATAATTTATTGTTGATTATAGTATATACTTTCTTCATTCCAAAATATAATGTGTATCGAAAAATATCTATGTTTTTCCCGCAAAAAAAGTCTATGTTTGACCAAGTTTATATAAAAAAAATCATCATCCATGATATCAAATTACAAACTCCTACAACTTTAATACACCTTATATTTCGCTAAATCTCAGTCGATTGAGATTTGATTATCATGTCTCAGTCGAAGCTATATTGATGAGATCTTACATTGAGATCCATACATTTTTTAAGTTTTTTTATTCGTGTCTCACTCGACTGACACCTACTCCCCCCGTTCCATAATATAAGACATTTTTTGACACAAGTGTAGTGCCAAAAAACGTCTTACATTATGGGACGGAGGGAGTAGAACGGATGGAGTATCTTTCTTTTCGGTAGCAGAGTCATGCAATGGTGCTAGCTATCTCTTCTTCTAGCGTATGTACTTTTCAGTTAGGATCACTATATTGCAAGGTCGAGAAGAAGGCTAGAGAGACTCGAACAAAGAAGCAGCTCCACAAACCTCAAGACGAGCCAACTTATCAGGAAAGTATACATCTCCAACTTTCCATGGTGGATGTGCTCCAAAAGATCGGTATATCTCGGCATTTTGCCAGTGAGATCAAGAGTATCCTGGATTTTACATACAGGTACACACTACTAGGTAGACGTTAGAGATCATTTGTTTGATTATTATTTTTGGCTTCAATAAATCTAAGTTGTTTAGGACTTTTATGTCTAAATTGACGTGTTGAACCGCATGATATTTCCAAAGTGAGAGACAAGCACCATCGACTTAGACATAATGAAAAATCTAAGACAACTTAGGTGTAAAGTTTAAACACTAACATTTTACTAGATTCAACCTCCTTTTCAAAAATAAATAAAATGTATCGGTCTCATGTGTGTGCCTGACAAAAGCAAATTGTACAGATATTGGTTACAAAGAGATGAAATCATGCTGGACGCAGAGACATGTGCCATGGCGTTCCGCATCTTACGGATGAATGGGTACAGCGTATCAGCTGGTATACATTTTCAAGTTTTGGAAACAAAATTGGTTGTTATTTTGCTTAAAGTATATTATTATTTTTAGTTCTTAGTTAATACGGGCTGTGTATATCTTTCTCACGCTGATTATCCACCTGAAATTATAACGTTGTGCATGTAGATGGCCTGTCACATATCTCCACCGATCTGAGTGACACGAGATCTTTGTTGGAATTGTACAAGGCTTCACAAGTTAGCACTTCAGACGATGAGTTGATTCTGGATATTATAGGATCCTGGTCAGGTTACCTACTGAGGCAACAACTGAAATCTAATGATGCACAAAGAACCCTACTCCTAAGAGAGGTAAATATATACTTCATCCAAAAAACTACCTGCAGGTACCTCTTGAATGTTCTATAGATAGCCTTAAGGAATGAACATTTTTGCTATATACTAGGTTTATATTTGTGTAAGATCTTGTCTATGATTAATTCGTTCGTGAAATTAACTTCCCTAGCTCCATTGGAGATCAATTTTTCGTGTATGCTCGCTGTTACATGTGCCTTTGTGTTCTTAGGTAGAACATGTTCTTGATAGCCCCTTCTACACCATGTTGGATCGTCTGGAACATAAGAGGAACATCGAACAATTTGACGTAATCGAGCATCCCATCCAACAACTGTATGTTTTTTTTTCTTTTTTCTCGCAAATCAAGTGCTATGTACACACACTACCATCATACTAACATATCATCGCATTTCTTAACCAGGACTTGGCAAACAAATCAAGATCTTCTAGCTTTAGGTGTCATGGATTTCAGTACAAGTCAATCTATATACCAACAAGAATATCAGTATCTCGACAGGTACTTTGATTGAAATTAATTCAGTATTTGTAGTCATCACTAGGTGGTCTATGAATCTGGATATAATTTTTTATTATTTCTGGTGTTTGATGTACTGCCATGATTGAAGATGAATATATTGAAAGTTTTCCGCAAAAAAAGAAGTTAATGTTCTCCTATGTACCAACCATTTTTCTTATTAAGATATTTTTCTTTTCGTGACAGTTGGGTGAAAGAGAGCAAGCTGAACCGGCTACCTTTCGCACGACAGAAGTTGGCATATTTCTACCTCTCAGCTGCCAGCACCATGTTCCCTCCAGAGCTATCTGATGCTCGCATCCTATGGGCCAAGAATGGTGCGCTCACAACGGTTGTCAATGACTTCTTTGACGTTGGGGGATCAAAAGAAGAATTGCAGAACCTCATTGCATTAGTCGAGATGTAACAATATTTACATCGGTTATTTTTCTTCCGAAACATAGTTGGGTTTCTTATACTTATCCTACGTTGTCGCAGGTGGCAGAAGCAAGAGGAAACCGAGTACTACTCTGAACAAGTCAAGATCGTGTTCTGTGCAATCTATAGCTCAGTGAACGAACTTGGATCAAAGGCTTCCGCAGTGCAAGGTCGCGATGTCACCGGACACCTAGTAGAAATCGTTAGTCTAATCATACACAGTCTCATGTTCGTAGAAGGCTATTTTGTTGTTACGAAGACTGATGACACACTCAGTTGCCTTGTGCAGTGGCAAGAATTGCTACGGAATATGATGACCGAGGTGGAATGGAGAACGACCGGATACGTTCCAACTCTAGATGAGTACATAGATAATGCAGTTGTGACATTTGCGTTGGGCCCTATTGTGCTTCCTGCATTGTATTTTGTTGGACCAAAGATTACTGAGTCTATGGTCACAGATCCTGAGTACAGTGAGTTGTTTAGGTTGATGAGCACTTGCGGCCGTCTTCTCAATGACGTCCAAACCTACGAGGTATCTTGCCCAAGATATCCGAATTTTAATTTACATGTATTTATTTATTACTTAGCTTCAGATAAATATGTCTTGAATTCTCCTGATGCAATTGTCAAACTCCTTTATTGTAGAGGGAGTACAAAGAGGGTAAACTGAACAGTGTCTCTCTGCTCGTGCTTCATAGTGATGGCTCCGTGACCATACCAGAGGCCAGGAGGAAGTTGCAGAAGCCCATAGACACGTGTAGAAGAGACCTACTAAGGTTGGTCCTTAAGGAGGACGATGCCGTGCCTAGGCCTTGCAAGGAACTGTTCTGGAACATATGCAAGACATGCTACTTTTTCTATTACCAGGGAGACGCATTTAGCTGCCAAGAGGAGAAGGCCGGTGCGGTGGATGCGGTGATACATGATCCACTCCAACTCCCGATGAATCTACTCTCTGACCTTGATTATTCTACTTGGCGTGAGAGAATAAAGATCAAACATTAATTACTACTTCATGTTTATATTGTTGTGCGCGTGTCATTGGTGAAGATGCATATGCATCGTTGTGTTATAGTGTAGACTAAATATCAAAGGCACTACACTTGGCTTTAAATTTGATAAAGCCATGAACAACAGATGCATAGAGCTAGAGAATCAGCTTGTAGGCAATGAGCAAAACAAGTAAACAAGAAAAGAAATAGAAAAAACTGCAGCTTGAACAGGACATGGAGTTTCTGCTACCGGGTGCCCATAGACCCAGAAGAATAATAAAATATTAAAACATTGATTTTTCTTAGACAAGCATTGAACAATGTTTTATGTGCATGTAAAATTTCATGGTGGAGTAATGTTTGTGGAAGTCTACGCATAAAAACAAATCAATCTGCAAAAGACTATCTTTGATAGCATTTTGGGGCCCTCATTTTTTTCACACATCCACAAATGTCATTATTATGAAAATTTGCACGCGGGCATAACACGAATCAATGTTTGTTGTCAAAAAAATTCATAATTCTTGGAATTTGTTTTTTATTTTTTTCTAATTTTACCGTTTATGCCACACATGTGCATGTGAGCTCGGGACTAGAGAAGCACACTTTCGAGCTTGAACGACGATATCTTCATAGATGGAGAGAATAAGTGAATGTAATGATGGGATGCCTATGCAATTTGCATTTTCATGCGTGTGGGGATGGGGTAAATAAATATGCAGGAAACCCTCGTACAACATGGGAAATATACGTGCTATACATGGAACATTACTCCTATAAAGGATGGTAGAGTACCCGCCTCCTAGGAGCCTCACCACGCGAGAGTGCCCTACGCACTGTCCCGTTGGCACTGACCTCACATGGCTGGCTCCGTGGGACGCTCCCATCTACCTGCACGCCTCATCCCCAACCATCTTCCTCTGGGTGTCCATGACACATGGGTCGCGGTCACGCCGAGAGCACCTCTATGTGTTGATTTCTTCACGCCCACATGCGTCCTCTCACGCCTTGCCCGCGTGAGATGAGCCAACCGCGGGTCTGAGTGAGCGTCTTCGCCCCCGACTGAGGTGCTTTGCTCACCCCAACCGGGCACCCTCGCAGTAGTCCAATCTTCACAGACGCGTCACACTCGACCTATTTTCCTCAGGGCTCCATGACGGGTGGTCCGCGGGCACGGTTGGGGCCACCTCTTTGTGGTGGCTTTGCCTCACGCCTGTTAGCCCCGTCTAATTGACAAGACCGCCCCCTATTCACCATCGGAGCTCGTCGCAGTACAGACTCTAGCCACCTAGCTACCGGTCCTTCAAACTGAGCTGGGGCATATGAAATCCACTTGGTAGGTAAGGTTCCCCATAAATGGAAATAATCGTCACAACTTGTTGGCCACAGCTTCAAGTTGTTACCAACAAATCATGGTAGTTCAACATGCAGAGCGATAGTTTTTTCATCAGGATTTGCTCGCTAGCGCTCGATATTAGGAGATGATGGAGGAGAAGTCATGAGATCTCTCGTACCTCGAACTGGGGAATGCACATAGAACTTCAGAGACTTTCCCCATTTCTCTTTGTCATCACCGTTGACCTCCATGGTCGCAGATGTTCCCGCAGCAATCACACTCCTCAAAGAGAGGAGATCTAACGCTTGATGTCTACTACACAACTTGTTCTTGTAGACTCATGTTGGGCCTCCAAGCGCAGAGTTTTGTAGAACAGTAGCAAATTTCCCTCAAGTGGATGACCTAAGGTTTATCAATCCGTGGGAGGCGTAGGATGAAGATGCTCTCTCTCAAACAACCCTGCAACCAAATAATAAAAAGTCTCGTGTGTCCCCAACACACCAAATACAATGGTAAATTGTATAGGTGCACTAGTTTAGCGAAGAGATGGTGATACAAGTGTAATATAGATAATAAATATTGGTTTTTGTAATAAGAACAATACAAAACAGCAAGGTAGCAATTGATAAAATGGAGCACAAATGGTATTGCAATGCTTGAAATGAGGCCTAGGGTCCATACTTTCGCTAGTGCAATATCTCCATAATGCTAATCTAATTGGATCATATAATCATTCCTCAAAGTGCGATGAAGAATCAATCCAAAGTACTTATCTAGCAGAGAGCACAAGAAGAAATTGTTTGTAGCTATTCTTTCCGATCGATCTATCCAAGAGTTCGTACTAAAATAACACCAAGTTATTCTTTCCGACCGATCTATCAAGAGTTCGTACTAAAATAACACCAAGTTGTTCTTTCCGATCGATCTCTCAAGAGTTTGTACTAAAAAAACACCAAAACAAATTCAGATTTATAATACTCAATCTAACACAAAGAACCTCAAAGAGTGCCCCAAGATTTCTACCAGAGAAACAAAAGACGAGAACATGCATCAACCCATATGCATAGATTACCCTAATGTCACCTCGGGTATTCATATGCAAGACATATATCAAGTGCTCTCAAATCCATAAACGTATTCAATCTGATAAGAAGGAAATCACAAAGGGAAAACTCAATTCATCACAACAAGATAGAGAGGGAGAAACACCATATGATACAACTATATTAACAAAGGCTGTGATACATCAAGATCGTGCCATGTCAATAACACGACATAGAGATAGATTAAACACATAACTACTGGTAAAAACCCTCAACACCGAGGATGGACTACTCCCTCCTCATCATGGTGGCCACCGGGATGATGAAGATGGCCTCCAGTGATGATTTCCTCCTCCCGCAGAGTGCTGGAACAGGGTCCAGATTGGTTTTTCGTGGCTACAGAGGCTTGCGGCGGCGGAACTTCTGATCTAGGGTTATTTCTGGGGGTTTCTGTATTTATAAGATTTTTTGGCGTTGGTTTCACACGAAGATGGGCCTCGAGGTGAGCACAAGACACCAGGGCGCGCCTGGGGGCCTGGCACGCCCTGGTGGTTGTGCCCACCTCGTGTCTCTTCTAGCCCTCCCAGAAGCTTCTAGTGCCTCTTTGGTTCCAAAAAAAAGTCAAAAAGTTTCGTTGCATTTGGAGAACTTCGATTTCTGCACAAAAAACAACACCACGGTAGTTCTGCTGAAAACAACGTCAGTCCGGGTTAGTTCCATGCAAATCATACCAAAACCATATAAAATTGTTGTAAACATGGCATGAATACTTCATAAATTATAGATACGTTGGAGACATATCAGCATCCCCAAGCTTAATTCCTACTCGTCCTCGAGTAGGTAAATGATAAAAGAAATAATTTATGAAGTGTGAATGCTAGGATAGTGCATAAGTTTGATCAATGATAATTTCAATCACTTTTCCTATCATTATAACATCAACTCTTTCTCATAAAACTCATCATGATAAAGTAGCAATTCAAAGCGGATTTTTTGTTGTGGAATGCTACCTATCATATTCACCATATACTCTTTCTTTTGTAGCATGGACATTTGGACTTGAATGATTCAAAGTAATAGTCTATAATTTTACATGAAGACATCAATACTCAAGCATACTAACAAGCAACCATGTCTTCCAAAATATCAATGCTAAAGAAAGCTATCCCTAGCCCATTATGCTCAATCTTTGATCCATTCATGAGACACACTCAAATATTAGCTACAACCAATGCACAAGTATGACAATAGTGCTCCCTAGTTGGTGCCTTATAAGATAAGATGGAGACTCAAATAAAAATTGCATAAGGTAAATATATAGGCCCTTCGCAGAGGGAGGCAGAGATTTGTAGAGGTGCCAGAGCTCAAAGCTTAAATTGAGAGAGAAGATATTTTGAGAGGCATGCTTTTCTCGTCAATGGAAAAGACCGAGTAATTCCCAGTACTTTCCATGCTAGATACATCACAGGCGGTTCACAAACATAAAATAAAGTTTATTCCTTTTTCCACCATTCTTTCACAATCCATGGCTAGCCGTATCCACGGGTGCCTTCCATACCAACACTTTACAAAGAATTTATTATTTGACAACATAAAGTAAATTTCTTTTCTTTTCGGGACTGGGCATCCCTATTACCGCCACACTCTCATGCAATGACAAGTGGATAAGCACTCATCTTGAGAATAACACATCTAGCATGGAAAATATTAGCCACCCCCTGCTGCTTCATGAGCGGTACAAGCACACAAAAAAGAAATTTATTTTGAAAATTAGAGATGACACATACAAATTTACTTAGAACGACGCGGAAATACCGCATATAGGTAGGTATGGTGGACTCATGTGGCAAAACTGGGTTTATGGATTTTGGATGCACAAGTAGTATTCCCACATATTTTTTTTGACCTGAGTATTCCCACATATTACAAATGGAGGCTAGAAAATAGGTTGAGAAGCAACCAACCAAGAAACAAAAATCCACATAAATGAGCATTAAGCATAACTAACAACGAATAATGCACCACAAGTAGGATGTAACTTTATTGCATAATTATTGACTTTCGTGCTTGCATAGGGAATCACAAACCTTAACACCAATATTCTTACTAAAGCACAATTACTCACCAACATGACTCACATATTACTATATCCATATCGCAGAACTATTGCAAGGAATCAAACTTATCATATCCCTCTTGAATATCTATCACTTTGGGACTAAATATATATATTACCATTGCTACTAACAAGCTCTCAAATAAATTTAAGTGAAGCACGAGAGCATAAGTATTTCTTCAAAAATTTCAACTCTCAAAATAATCTAAGTGAAACATGAGAGTAAATCACAAACCACTCCAAAAAGATATAAGTGAAGATCAAATGAGTAGTTAAGTAAATAGGTAGCTGTGTGAGGACTCTTTCTTATTTAAAAACTTTCAGATATAAGTATTTTATTAAAACAACAAGCAAAACAAAAACTAAATGACATTACAAGAATAGCACAACTCATGTGAAGAAGCAAAAACTTAGGCTCAACCGAGGCTAACCGATAATTTGTTGGTGAAGAAAGGTGGGATGCCTACCAGGGCATCCCCAAGCTTAGATGCTTGAGACTTTTTGAAATATTATCTTGGGATGCCTTGGGAATCCCCAAGCTTGAGCTTTTGTGTATCCTTAATTCCTTTTATATCACGGTTTCCCTAAATCTTAAGAACTTCATCCACACAAAACTCAACAAGAACTCGTGAGATAAGTTAGTATAAATCAATGCAAAACCTTATCATTCTCTACTGTAGCAAATCACTAAATTATTGTTTAACATTTCATACTAAATGCCTATGCATATTTAATACTCCTATCCTCAAATAGAATCATTAAACAAGCAAGCATATGCAAACAATGCAAACATAACAACAATTTGTCTAAATAGGATAGTGTGTAAAAGAATGCAAGAAGATTCATACTTCTGTAACTCCAAAAATTCTGAAAAATTTCCACACTATAGAAAATTTATCATATCTTATTTTGAAAAAAGTTTCAACATTTTATCACATTCTGACTTTTCTCTATAGTTCATGCACTAGCGTGCAACTTTGTGTTTTCAAGCAGCCACATATAGACTTGCATAATAAGCATGGCAAAGGCTATAATTGACATTTTTATTGAAATAAAATATGCAAAAAATTATTATAAATAACAACAAGCACATCCTAACAAAATAAAATGACGCTCGAAGCAAAACACATATTATGTGACGAATGAAAATATGGCTCCAAGTGAGGTTACCGATAATGTTGGAGACGAAAGAGGGGATGCCTTCCGGGGCATCCCCAAGCTTAGTTGCTTGGATATTCCTTGAATATTACCTTGGGGGTGCCTTGGTCATCCCCAATCTTAGGGTCTTGTCACTCTTTATTCTCCTCACAGCGACATCTCACCCAAAACTTGAAAACTTCAATCACACAAAACTTAACGGAACTTCATGAGATATGTTAGTATGATAAAGACAAATCATCCACTTTGGTACTGTCAAAGACAAGATTAATAATTTTTATCACACAATGCCTACTATACCTTATCATTCCCACAATTTATATTGAACAATATGAGCCATAGAAACTAGGAAACACACAAACTATGCATTGAAAATAGAATCTGTCAAAAACAGAATAGTGTGTAATAATCTAAACAAAGATCATACTTCGGCTAATCCAAAAATTCTAAAAAATTAGGACAACATAGAGAATTTGTATATAAATCATCTGTAAACAAATTCAGATCAAAAACATGTTCCAGTGAATTTTGAAAATTCCTAAACTGAGCGCAAAAGTTCCAGTTTTTGCACAAAATCAAATCAACTATCATCCACACTATCACAAAGGATTTACTTGGCAGTTTATTGAAACAAAAGCTATAAAACATGATTACTACAATAGCTTAATCATGTGAACACACAAAAACAATAGGTAATAGTGTTGGGTTGTCTCCCAGCAAGCTCTTTTCTTTAATGCCTTTTAGCTAGGCATGATGATTTCAATGATGCTCGCATAGAAGTAAATAATTGAAACATAAAGAGAGCATCATGAATCACAAGTTTCCTCTCTCATAATAATTTTCAGTAGCATCATGAATGAATTCAACAATATAGCTATCACATAAAGCATTACTTTCATGATCCACAAGCATAGAAAATTTATTACTCTCCACATAAGCAAATTTATTCTCATGAATAGTAGTGGGAGCAAACTCAACAAAATAACTATCATGTGACTGAAAATTAAAATCATGATGAAAAGTTTCATGGTTATCATTATTCAATATAGCATACATGTCATCACCATAATCATCATAGATAACAACTTTGTTTTCATAATCAATTGAAACCTCTTCCAAAATAGTGGATTCATCACTACATAACGTCATGACCTCTCCAAATCCACTTTCATAATTATTCTAATAAGATTCTACACCCTACAAAATAGTGGGATCATTACCTAGAGTTGACACTCTTCCAAGCCCACTTTCATCAATATAATCATCATAAATAGGAGGCATGCAATCATCATTAAATTTTCTCATCAAAACTTGGGGGACTAAAAATATCACCTTCATCGAATATAACATCCCCAAGCTTATGGCTTTGCACATCATTAGCATCATGAATATTCAAAGAATTCATACTAACAACATTACAATCATGCTCACCATTCAAATATTTTATGCTAAACAATTTATATAATTCTTCTTCTATCAAAGCAAAATTTTCCGATCCATCATTTTCAAGAAAGACATTATAAAGATGAACAATATGAGACCACCTCAATTCCATTTTTTATATTTTTTTACAAACCAAACTAGTGATAAAACAAGAAACTAAAAGATTCGATTACAAGATCTAAAGATATACCTTCAAGCACTCACCTCCCCGGCAATGACGCCAGAAAAGAGCTTGATGTCTACTACACAACTGTTGGAAATATGCCCTAGAGGCAATAATAAAAGTATTATTATTATATTTCCTTGTTGATGATAATTGTCTTTTATTCATGCTATAACTGTATTATCCGGAAATCGTAATACACGTGTGAATACATAGACCACAATATGTCCCTAGTGAGCCTCTAGTTGACTAGCTCGTTGTGATCAACAGATAGTCATGGTTTCCTGGCTATGGACATTGGATGTCGTTGATAACGGGATCACATCATTAGGAGAATGATGTGATGGACAAGACCCAATCCTAAGACTAGCACAAAAGATCGTGTAGTTCATTTGCTAGAGCTTTGCCAATGTCAAGTATCTCTTCCTTCGACCATGAGAGCGTGTAACTCCTGGATACCGTAGGAGTGCTTTGGGTGTATCAAACGTCACAACGTAACTGGGTGACTATAAAGGTGCACTACAGGTATCTCCGAAAGTATCTATTGTTTTATGCGGAT
>NC_041383.1:651582595-651649143 GCF_002162155.2 Triticum dicoccoides | reverse complement strand
CTAGGGTTATAAAGGAAGTTTGTATGTGGTTACCGAATGTTGTTCGGAGTCCCGATGAGATGCCGGACGTCACGAGGAGTTCCGGAATGGTCCGGAGGTAAAGATTTATATATGGGAAGTCCTATTTTGGCCACCGGAAAATGTTCGGGATTTTTCGGTATTGTACCGGGAAGGTTCTAGAAGGATCCGGAGTGGGGCCCACCTGCATGGGGGACCCACATGGACGTGGGTAGTGGGGGCAAGGCCCCACACCCCTGGTCAAGGCGCACCAAGATCCCCCCTTAGAAGGAATAAGATCATATCCCGAAGGGATAAGATCAAGATCCCTAAAAAGGGGGGATAACAATCGGTGGGGAAGGAAATAATGAGATTTCTTTCCTCCCACCTTGGCCAACGCCCCAATGGACTTGGAGGGAAAGAAACCAGCCCCTCCACCCCTATATATAGTGGGGAGGCGCATGGGAGCTATAGACGAAGTTCTGGCGCAGCCCTCCCCCTCTCCCAAGTACTCCTCTTCTCCCGTGGTGCTTGGCGAAGCCCTGCAGGATTGCCACGCTCCTCCACCACCACCACGCCGTTGTGCTGCTGCTGGATGGAGTCTTCCTCAACCTCTCCCTCTCTCCTTGCTGGATCAAGGCGTGGGATACGTCACCGGGCTGTACGTGTGTTGAACGCGGAGGTGCCGTGCGTTCGGCAGTTGATCATCGGTGATTTGAATCACGACGAGTACGACTTCATCAACCCCGTTCACTTGAACGCTTCCGCTTAGCGATCTACAAGGGTATGTAGATGCACTCTCTTTCTACTCGTTGCTGGTCTCCCCATAGATAGATCTTGGTGACACGTAGGAAAATTTTGAATTTCTGCTACGTTCCCCAACAGTGGCATCATGAGCTAGGTCTATTGCGTAGATTCTTTGCACGAGTAGAACACAAAGTAGTTGTGGGCGTTGATGTTGTTCAATATGCTTACCGTTACTAGTCCAATCTTGTTTCGACGGTATTGTGGGATGAAGCGGCCCGGACCGACCTTACACGTACTCTTACGTGAGACGGGTTCCACCGATTGACATGCACTTGGTGCATAAGGTGGCTAGCGGGTGCCAGTCTCTCCCACTTTAGTCGGAACGGATTCGATGAAAAGGGTCCTTATGAAGGGTAAATAGCAATTGGCATATCACGTTGTGGTCTTGCGTAGGTAAGAAACGTTCTTGCTAGAAACCCATAGCAGCCACGTAAAACATGCAACAACAATTAGAGGACGTCTAACTTGTTTTTGCAGGGTATGCTATGTGATGTGATATGGCCAAGAAAAATGTGATGAATGATATGTGATGTATGAGATTGATCATGTTCTTGTAATAGGATTCACGACTTGCATGTCGATGAGTATGACAACCGGCAGGAGCCATAGGAGTTGTCTTTATTTATTGTATGACCTGCGTGTCATTGAAGAACGCCATGTAAACTACTTTACTTTATTGCTAAACGCGTTAGTCATAGAAGTAGAAGTAGTCGTTGGCGTGACAACTTCATGAAGACACGATGATGGAGATCATGATGATGGAGATCATGGGGTCGTGCCGGTGACGATGATGATCATGGAGCCCCGAAGATGAAGATCAAAAGGAGCAAAATGATATTGGCCATATCATGTCACTATTTGATTGCATGTGATGTTTATCATGTTTATGCATCTTGTTTGCTTAGGACGACGGTAGTAAATAAGATGACCCCTTACAAAATTTCAAGAAGTGTTCTCCCCTAACTGTGCACCGTTGCTACAGTTCGTCGCTTCTAAGCACCACGTGATGATCGCGTGTGATGGATTCTTACGTTCACATACAACGGGTGTAAGACAGTTTTACACAGCGAAAACACTTAGGGTTAACTTGACGAGCCTAGCATGTGCAGACATGGCCTCGGAACACGGAGACCGAAAGGTCGAGCATGAGTCGTATGGTAGATACGATCAACATGAAGATGTTCATCGATGATGACTAGTCCGTCTCACGTGATGATCGGACACGGCCTAGTTGACTCGGATCATGTGATCACTTAGATGACCAGAGGGATGTCTATCTAAGTGGGAGTTCATAAGATGAACTTAATTATCCTGAACATAGTCAAAAGACCTTTTGCAAATTATGTCGTAAGCTCGCGCTTTAGTTCCACTGTTTAGATATGTTCCTAGAGAAAATATAGTTGAAAGTTGATAGTAGCGATTATGCGATCAGTAGAAAGCTTATGTCCTTAATGCACCGCTCAGTGTGCTGAACCCCAACGTCGTTTGTCGATGTTGCGAACATCAGACATACACGTTTTGATAACTACGTGATAGTTCAATTAAATGGTTTAAGTAGAGGCACCAAAGACGTTTTCGAAACGTCGCGGAACATATGAGATGTTTCGAGGGCTGAAATTGGGATTTCAGGCTCGTGCCCACGTCAAGAGGTATAAGACCTCCGACGATTTTCTTAGCCTGCAAACTAAGGGAGAAAAGCTCAATCGTTGAGCTTGTGCTCAGATTGTCTGAGCACAACAATCACTTGAATCGAGTGGGAGTTGATCCTCCAGATGAGATAGTGATGTTTCCCCAAAGTCATTGCCACCAAGCTGCTAGAGCTTCGTGATTAACTATAACATATCAGGGATAGATATGATGATCCTTGAAATATTCATGATGTTTGACACCGCGAAAGTAGAAATCAAGAAGGAGCATCAATTGTTGATGGTTGGTGAAACCGCTAGTTTCAAGAAGGGCAAGGGAACAAAGGGATACTTCATGAAACAGCAATTCAGCTGCTGCTCTAGTGAAGAAACCCAAGGTTGAACCCAAACCCGAGACTAAGTGCTTCTGTAATAAGGGGAACAACCACTGGAGCAGCATTACCCTAGATACTTGGTAGATGAGAAGGCTGGCAAGGTCGATAGAAGTATATTGGATATACATTATGTTAATGTGTACTTTACTAGTACTCCTAGTAGCACCAGGGTATTGGATACCGGTTCGGTTGCTAAGTGTTAGTAACTCGAAATAAAAGCTACGGAATAAACGGAGACTAGCTAAAGGTGAGCTGACGATATATGTTGGAAGTGTTTCCAAGGTTGATATGATCAAGCATCGCACGCTCCCTCTACCACCGAGATTGGTGTTTGCGTTGAGCATAGACATGATTGGATTATGTCTATCGCAATACGGTTATTCATTTAAGGAGAATAATGGTTACTCTATTTTTGAATAATACCTTCAATGGTCTTGCACCTAAAGGAATGGTTTATTGAATCTCGGTCGTAGTGATACTCATTTTCATGCCAAAAGATATAAGATAGTAATGATAGTACCACTTACTTGTGGCACTGCCATGTAAGTCATAATGGTATAAAACGCATGAAGAAGCTCCATGTTGATGGATCTTTGGACTCACTCGCTTTTGAAAAGTTTGAGACATGCGAACCATGTCTATTGGTGTATATGCATGAAGAAACTCCATGCAAATGGATCGTTCGGACTCACTTGATTTTGAATCACTTGAGATATGCAAATCATACCACATGGGCAAGATGACTGAAAAGCCTCATTTTCAGTAAGATGGAACAAGATAGCAACTTGTTGGAAGTAACACATTTTGATGTGTGCAGTCGAATGAGTGCTGAGGCATGCAGTGAATATCATTATGTTCTTACTTCACAGATGATTCGAGTAAATGTTGAGTATATTTACTTGATGAAACACAAGTCTGAATTATTGAATGGTTCAAGTAATTTCAGAGTGAAGTAGCAGATCATTGTGACAAGAGGATAAAATGTCTATGATATGATCATAGAGATGAATATCTGAGTTACGAGTTTTGGCACACAATTAAGACATTGTGGAAATTGTTTCGCAATTAATACCGCCTGGAACACCATAATGTGATGGTGTGTCCGAACATCATAGTTGCACCCTATTGGATATGGTGCGTACCATGATGTCTCTTATCGAATTACCACTATCGTTCATGGGTTAGGCATTAGAGACAACCACATTCACTTTAAATAGGGCACCACATAATTCCGATGAGATGACACCGTATGAATTATGGTTTAGAGAAACCTAAGTTGTCGTTTCTTAAAAGTTTGGGGCTGCGACATTTATATGAAAAAGTTTCAGGTTGATAAGCTCGAACCCAAAGCGGATAAAATGCATCTTCATAGGAAACCCAAAATAGTTGGGTATACCTCCTAATTCAGATCCGAAAGCAATATGGATTGTTTCTAGAATCGGGTCCTTTCTCGAGGAAAAGTTTCTCTCGAAAGAATTGAGTGGGAGGATGGTGGAGACTTGATGAGGTTATTGAACCGTCTCTTCAACTAGTGTGTGACAGGGCACAGGGAGTTGTTCCTGTGGCACCTACACCAATTGAAGTGGAAGCTTATGATATTGATCATGAAACTTCGGATCAAGTCACTCCCAAACCTTGTAGGATGACAAGGATGCGTACTACTTCAGAGTGGTACGTAATCCTGTCTTGAAGGTCATGTTGCTAGACAACAATGAATCTACGAGCTATGGAGAAGCGATGGTGGGCCCGGATTCCGATAAATGGCTTGAGGCCATAAAATCCGAGAAAGGATCCATGTATGAAAACAAAGTGTAGACTTTGGCAGAACGGCTCGATGGTCGTAAGGCTAATGAGTATAGATGGATTTCAAAAGGAAGACGGACAATGATGGTAAATGTCACCATTAAGAAAGCTCGACTTGTCGTTAAGATGTTTTCCGACAAGTTCAAGGAGTTGACTACGATGAGATTTTCTCACTCGTTGCGATGCTAAGAGTCTGTTGGAATTATATTAGCGATTACTGCATTATTTATGAAATCTTGCAGATAGGATGTCAAAACATTGTTTCCTCGACGATTTTAATGAGGAAATGTTGTATGTGATACAACCGGAAGGTTTTGTCAATCCCGAAAGATGCTAATAAGTATGCAAAGCTCCAGCAATCCTTCTAAGGACTGGAGTGAGCATCTCGGAGTTGGAATGTATGCTTTGATGATGATCAAAAATTTTTGGGTTTGTACAAAGTTTGTGAGAAACTTGTATTTCCAAAGAAGTGAGTGGGAGCACTATAGAATTTCTGATGAGTATATGTTGTTGACATATTGTTGATCAGAAATGACGTAGAATTTCTGGAAAGCATATAGGGTTATTTTGAAAGTGTTTTTCAATGGAAAGCCTGGATTAAGCTACTTGAACATTGAGCATCAAGATCTATAAGGATAGATCAAAATGCTTAATAATACTTTCAAATGAGCACATACCTTGACATGATCTTGAAGGTGTTCAAGATGGACCAGTCAAAGAAGGAGTTCTTGCCTGAGTTGTAAGGTACGAAGTTAAGACTTAAAGCTCGACCACGGCAGAATAGAGAGAAAGGACGAAGGTCGTCCCCTATGCTTAAGACGTAGGCTCTTCAGTATGCTATGCTATGTACCGCACCTGAAGTGTGCCTTGCCATGAGTCAGTCAAGGGGTACAAGAGTGATCCAAGAATGGCTCACAGGACAGCGGTCAAAGTTATCCTTAGTAACTAGTGGACTAAGGAATTTTCTCGATTATGGAGGTGGTAAAAGAGTTCGTCGTAAAGGTTACGACGATGCAAGCTTGACACCTATCCGGATAGCTCTGAGTAGAGAGACCGGATACATATAATGGAGCAATAATTTAGAATAGCTCAAAGTAGAACAGTTATTTGGAATAGCTCCAAATAGAGCGTGGTAGCTACATCTAGGAGATGACATAGAGATTTGTAAAGCACACACGGATCTGAAAGGTTCAGACCCGTTGACTAAAACCTCTCTCACAAGCAACATGATCAAACATAAAACTCATTGAGTGTTAATCACATAGTGATGTGAACTAGACTACTGACTCTAGTAAACTCTTGGGTATTAGTCACATGGCGATGTGACCTGTGAGTGTTAATCACATGGCGATGTGAACTAGATTATTGACTCTAGTGCAAGTGGGAGACTGTTGGAAATATGCCCTAGAGGCAATAATAAAAGTATTATTATTATATTTCCTTGTTCATGATAATTGTCTTTTATTCATGCTATAACTGTATTATCCGGAAATCGTAATACAGTGAATACATAGACCACAATATGTCCCTAGTGAGCCTCTAGTTGACTAGCTCGTTGTGATCAACAGATAGTCATGGTTTCCTGGCTATGGACATTGGATGTCGTTGATAACGGGATCACATCATTAGGAGAATGATGTGATGGACAAGACCCAATCCTAAGACTAGCACAAAAGATCGTGTAGTTCATTTGCTAGAGCTTTGCCAATGTCAAGTATCTCTTCCTTCGACCATGAGAGCGTGTAACTCCTGGATACCGTAGGAGTGCTTTGGGTGTATCAAACGTCACAACGTAACTGGGTGACTATAAAGGTGCACTACAGGTATCTCCGAAAGTATCTATTGTTTTATGCGGATCGAGACTGGGATTTGTCACTCCGTGTAAACGGAGAGGTATCTCTGGGCCCACTCGGTAGGACATCATCATATGCGCAATGTGACCAAGGAGTTGATCACGGGATGATGTGTTACGGAACGAGTAAAGTGACTTGCCGGTAACGAGATTGAACAAGGTATTAGATACCGACGATCGAATCTCGGGCAAGTAACATACCGATAGACAAAGGGAATTAAATACGGGATTGATTAAGTCCTTGACATCGTGGTTCATCCGATGAGATCATCATGGAACATGTGGGAGCCATCATGGGTATCCAGATCCCGCTGTTGGTTATTGACCGGAGAACGTCTCGGTCATGTCTACATGTCTCCCGAACCCGTAGGGTCTACACACTTAAGGTTCCATGACGCTAGGGTTATAAAGGAAGTTTGTATGTGGTTACCGAATGTTGTTCGGAGTCCCGATGAGATGCCGGACGTCACGAGGAGTTCCGGAATGGTCCGGAGGTAAAGATTTATATATGGGAAGTCCTATTTTGGCCACCGGAAAATGTTCGGGATTTTTCGGTATTGTACCGGGAAGGTTCTAGAAGGATCCGGAGTGGGGCCCACCTGCATGGGGGACCCACATGGACGTGGGTAGTGGGGGCAAGGCCCCACACCCCTGGTCAAGGCGCACCAAGATCCCCCCTTAGAAGGAATAAGATCATATCCCGAAGGGATAAGATCAAGATCCCTAAAAAGGGGGGATAACAATCGGTGGGGAAGGAAATAATGAGATTTCTTTCCTCCCACCTTGGCCAACGCCCCAATGGACTTGGAGGGCAAGAAACCAGCCCCTCCACCCCTATATATAGTGGGGAGGCGCATGGGAGCTATAGACGAAGTTCTGGCGCAGCCCTCTACCTCTCTTCCTACTCCTCCTCTCCCATGGTGCTTGGCGAAGCCCTGCTGGATTGCCACGCTCCTCCACCACCACCACGCCATTGTGCTGCTGTTGGATGGAGTCTTCCTCAACCTCTCCCTCTCTCCTTGCTGGATCAAGGCGTGGGAGACGTCACCGGGCTGTACGTGTGTTGAACGCGGAGGTGCCGTGCGTTCGGCACTTGATCATCGGTGATTTGAATCACGACGAGTACGACTCCATCAACCCCATTCACTTGAACGCTTCCGCTTAGCGATCTACGAGGGTATGTAGATGCACTCTCTTTCTACTCGTTGCTGGTCTCTCCATAGATAGATCTTGGTGACACGTAGGAAAATTTTGAATTTCTGCTACGCCATGTAAACTACTTTACTTTATTGCTAAACGCGTTAGTCATAGAAGTAGAAGTAGTCGTTGGCGTGACAACTTCATGAAGACACGATGATGGAGATCATGGTGTCGTGCCGGTGACGATGATGATCATGGAGCCCCGAAGATGAAGATCAAAAGGAGCAAAATGATATTGGCCATATCATGTCACTATTTGATTGCATGTGATGTTTATCATGTTTATGCATCTTGTTTGCTTAGGACGATGGTAGTAAATAAGATGATCCCTTACAAAATTTCAAGAAGTGTTCTCCCCTAACTGTGCACCGTTGCTACAGTTCGTCGCTTCTAAGAACCACGTGATGATCGGGTGTGATGGATTCTTACGTTCACATACAACGGGTGTAAGACAGTTTTACACAGCGAAAACACTTAGGGTTAACTTGACGAGCCTAGCATGTGCAGACATGGCCTCGGAACACGGAGACCGAAAGGTCGAGCATGAGTCGTATGGTAGATACGATCAACATGAAGATGTTCACCGATGATGACTAGTCCGTCTCACGTGATGATCGGACACGGCCTAGTTGACTCGGATCATGTGATCACTTAGATGACCAGAGGGATGTCTATCTAAGTGGGAGTTCATAAGATGAACTTAATTATCCTGAACATAGTCAAAAGACCTTTTGCAAATTATGTCGTAAGCTCGCGCTTTAGTTCCACTGTTTAGATATGTTCCTAGAGAAAATATAGTTGAAAGTTGATAGTAGCGATTATGCGATCAGTAGAATTATGTCCTTAATGCACCGCTCAGTGTGCTGAACCCCAACGTCGTTTGTCGATGTTGCGAACATCGGACATACACGTTTTGATAACTACGTGATAGTTCAATTAAATGGTTTAAGTAGAGGCACCAAAGACGTTTTCGAAACGTCGCGGAACATATGAGATGTTTCGAGGGCTGAAATTGGGATTTCAGGCTCGTGCCCACGTCAAGAGGTATAAGACCTCCGACGATTTTCTTAGCCTGCAAACTAAGGGAAAAAAGCTCAATTGTTGAGCTTGTGCTCAGATTGTCTGAGCACAACAATCACTTGAATTGAGTGGGAGTTGATCCTCCAGATGAGATAGTGATGTTTCCCCAAAGTCATTGCCACCAAGCTGCTAGAGCTTCGTGATTAACTATAACATATCAGGGATAGATATGATGATCCTTGAAATATTCATGATGTTTGACACCGCGAAAGTAGAAATCAAGAAGGAGCATCAATTGTTGATGGTTGGTGAAACCACTAGTTTCAAGAAGGGCAAGGGAACAAAGGGATACTTCATGAAACGGCAATTCAGCTGCTGCTCTAGTGAAGAAACCCAAGGTTGAACCCAAACCCGAGACTAAGTGCTTCTGTAATAAGGGGAACAACCACTGGAGCAGCATTACCCTAGATACTTGGTAGATGAGAAGGTTGGCAAGGTCGATAGAAGTATATTGGATATACATTATGTTAATGTGTACTTTACTAGTACTCCTAGTAGCACCAGGGTATTGGATACCGGTTCGGTTGCTAAGTGTTAGTAACTCGAAATAAAAGCTACGGAATAAACGGAGACTAGCTAAAGGTGAGCTGACGATATATGTTGGAAGTGTTTCCAAGGTTGATATGATCAAGCATCGCACGCTCCCTCTACCACCGAGATTGGTGTTTGCGTTGAGCATAGACATGATTGGATTATGTCTATCGCAATACGGTTATTCATTTAAGGAGAATAATGGTTACTCTATTTTTGAATAATACCTTCAATGGTCTTGCACCTAAAGGAATGGTTTATTGAATCTCGGTCGTAGTGATACACATTTTCATGCCAAAAGATATAAGATAGTAATGATAGTACCACTTACTTGTGGCACTGCCATGTAAGTCATAATGGTATAAAACGCATGAAGAAGCTCCATGTTGATGGATATTTGGACTCACTCGTTTTTGAAAAGTTTGAGACATGCGAACCATGTCTATTGGTGTATATGCATGAAGAAACTCCATGCAAATGGATCGTTCGGACTCACTTGATTTTGAATCACTTGAGATATGCAAATCATACCACATGGGCAAGATGACTGAAAAGCCTCATTTTCAGTAAGATGGAACAAGACAGCAACTTGTTGGAAGTAACACATTTTGATGTGTGCAGTCGAATGAGTGCTGAGGCATGCAGTGAATATCATTATGTTCTTACTTCACAGATGATTCGAGTAAATGTTGAGTATATTTACTTGATGAAACACAAGTCTGAATTATTGAATGGTTCAAGTAATTTCAGAGTGAAGTAGCAGATCATTGTGACAAGAGGATAAAATGTCTATGATATGATCATAGAGATGAATATCTGAGTTACGAGTTTTGGCACACAATTAAGACATTGTGGAAATTGTTTCGCAATTAATACCGCCTGGAACACCATAATGTGATGGTGTGTCCGAACATCATAGTTGCACCCTATTGGATATGGTGCGTACCATGATGTCTCTTATCGAATTACCACTATCGTTCATGGGTTAGGCATTAGAGACAACCACATTCACTTTAAATAGGGCACCACGTAATCCCGATGAGATGACACCGTATGAATTATGGTTTAGAGAAACCTAAGTTGTCGTTTCTTAAAAGTTTGGGGCTGCGACGCTTATATGAAAAAGTTTCAGGTTGATAAGCTCGAACCCAAAGCGGATAAAATGCATCTTCATAGGAAACCCAAAACAGTTGGGTATACCTCCTAATTCAGATCCGAAAGCAATATGGATTGTTTCTAGAATCGGGTCCTTTCTCGAGGAAAAGTTTCTCTCGAAAGAATTGAGTGGGAGGATGGTGGAGACTTGATGAGGTTATTGAACCGTCTCTTCAACTAGTGTGTGACAGGGCACAGGGAGTTGTTCCTGTGGCACCTACACCAATTGAAGTGGAAGCTTATGATATTGACCATGAAACTTCGGATCAAGTCACTCCCAAACCTCGTAGGATGACAAGGATGCGTACTACTTCAGAGTGGTACGTAATCCTGTCTTGAAGGTCATGTTGCTAGACAATAATGAACCTACGAGCTATGGAGAAGCGATGGTGGGCCCAGATTCCGATAAATGGCTTGAGGCCATAAAATCCGAGAGAGGATCCATGTATGGAAACAAAGTGTAGACTTTGGCAGAACGGCTCGATGGTCGTAAGGCTAATGAGTACAGATGGATTTCAAAAGGAAGACGGACAATGATGGTAAATGTCACCATTAAGAAAGCTCGACTTGTCGTTAAGATGTTTTCCGACAAGTTCAAGGAGTTGACTACGATGAGATTTTCTCACTCGTAGCGATGCTAAGAGTCTGTTGGAATTATATTAGCGATTACTGCATTATTTATGAAATCTTGCAGATAGGATGTCAAAACATTGTGTCCTCGACGATTTTAATGAGGAAAGGTTGTATGTGATACAACCGGAAGGTTTTGTCAATCCCGAAAGATGCTAATAAGTATGCAAAGCTCCAGCAATCCTTCTAAGGACTGGAGTGAGCATGTCGGAGTTGGAATGTATGCTTTGATGATGATCAAAAATTTTGGGTTTGTACAAAGTTTATGAGAAACTTGTATTTCCAAAGAAGTGAGTGGGAGCACTATAGAATTTCTGATGAGTATATGTTGTTGACATATTGTTGATCAGAAATGACGTAGAATTTCTGGAAAGCATATAGGGTTATTTTGAAAGTGTTTTTCAATGGAAAGCCTGGATTAAGCTACTTGAACATTGAGCATCAAGATCTATAAGGATAGATCAAAATTCTTAATAATACTTTCAAATGAGCACATACCTTGACATGATCTTGAAGGTGTTCAAGATGGACCAGTCAAAGAAGGAGTTCTTGCCTGAGTTGTAAGGTACGAAGTTAAGACTTAAAGCTCAACCACGGCAGAATAGAGAGAAAGGACGAAGGTCGTCCCCTATGCTTAAGACGTAGGCTCTTCAATATGCTATGCTGTGTACCGCACCTGAAGTGTGCCTTGCCATGAGTCAGTCAAGGGGTACAAGAGTGATCCAAGAATGGCTCACAGGACAGCGGTCAAAGTTATCCTTAGTAACTAGTGGACTAAGGAATTTTCTCGATTATGGAGGTGGTAAAAGAGTTCGTCGTAAAGGTTACGATGATGCAAGCTTGACACCTATCCGGATAGCTCTGAGTAGAGAGACCGGATACATATAATGGAGCAATAATTTAGAATAGCTCCAAGTAGAACAGTTGTTTGGAATAGCTCCAAATAGAGCGTGGTAGCTACATCTAGGAGATGACATAGAGATTTGTAAAGCACACACGGATCTGAAAGGTTCAGACCCGTTGACTAAAACCTCTCTCACAAGCAACATGATCAAACATAAAACTCATTGAGTGTTAATCACATAGTGATGTGAACTAGACTACTGACTCTAGTAAACTCTTGGGTATTAGTCACATGGCGATGTGACCTGTGAGTGTTAATCACATGGCGATGTGAACTAGATTATTGACTCTAGTGCAAGTGGGAGACTGTTGGAAATATGCCCTAGAGGCAATAATAAAAGTATTATTATTATATTTCCTTGTTCATGATAATTGTCTTTTATTCATGCTATAACTGTATTATCCGGAAATCGTAATACACGTGTGAATACATAGACCACAATATGTCCCTAGTGAGCCTCTAGTTGACTAGCTCGTTGTGATCAACATGGTTTCCTGGCTATGGACATTGGATGTCGTTGATAACGGGATCACATCATTAGGAGAATGATGTGATGGACAAGACCCAATCCTAAGCATAGCACAAAGATCGTGTAGTTTGTTTGCTAGAGCTTTGCCAATGTCAAGTATCTCTTCCTTTGACCATGAGATCGTGTAACTCCTGGATACCGTAGGAGTGCTTTGGGTGTATCAAACGTCACAACGTAACTGGGTGACTATAAAGGTGCACTACAGGTATCTCCGAAAGTATCTATTGTTTTATGCGGATCGAGACTGGGATTTGTCACTCCGTGTAAACGGAGAGGTATCTCTGGGCCCACTCGGTAGGACATCATCATATGCGCAATGTGACCAAGGAGTTGATCACGGGATGATGTGTTACGGAACGAGTAAAGTGACTTGCCGGTAACGAGATTGAACAAGGTATTGGATACCGACGATCGAATCTCGGGCAAGTAACATACCGATAGACAAAGGGAATTGAATACGGGATTGATTAAGTCCTTGACATCGTGGTTCATCCGATGAGATCATCATGGAACATGTGGGAGCCATCATGGGTATCCAGATCCCGCTGTTGGTTATTGATCGGAGAACGTCTCGGTCATGTCTACATGTCTCCCGAACCCGTAGGGTCTACACACTTAAGGTTCGATGACACTAGGGTTATAAAGGAAGTTTGTATGTGGTTACCGAATGTTGTTCGGAGTCCCGATGAGATGCCGGACGTCACGAGGAGTTCCGGAATGGTCCGGAGGTAAAGATTTATATATGGGAAGTCCTATTTTGGCCACCGGAAAATGTTCGGGATTTTTCGGTATTGTACCGGGAAGGTTCTAGAAGGATCCGGAGTGGGGCCCACCTGCATGGGGGACCCACATGGACGTGGGTAGTGGGGGCAAGGCCCCACACCCCTGGTCAAGGCGCACCAAGATCCCCCCTTAGAAGGAATAAGATCATATCCCGAAGGGATAAGATCAAGATCCCTAAAAAGGGGGGATAACAATCGGTGGGGAAGGAAATAATGAGATTTCTTTCCTCCCACCTTGGCCAACGCCCCAATGGACTTGGAGGGCAAGAAACCAGCCCCTCCACCCCTATATATAGTGGGGAGGCGCATGGGAGCTATAGACGAAGTTCTGGCGCAGCCCTCCCCCTCTCCCAAGTACTCCTCTTCTCCCGTGGTGCTTGGCGAAGCCCTGCAGGATTGCCACGCTCCTCCACCACCACCACGCCGTTGTGTTGATGCTGGATGGAGTCTTCCTCAACCTCTCCCTCTCTCCTTGCTGGATCAAGGCGTGGGATACGTCACCGGGCTGTACGTGTGTTGAACGTGGAGGTGCCGTGCGTTCGGCACTTGATCATCGGTGATTTGAATCACGACGAGTACGACTTCATCAACCCCGTTCACTTGAACGCTTCCGCTTAGCGATCTACAAGGGTATGTAGATGCACTCTCTTTCTACTCGTTGCTGGTCTCTCCATAGATAGATCTTGGTGACACGTAGGAAAATTTTGAATTTCTACTATGTTCCCCAACAGAGTTTTGTAGACTCGTGTTGGGCCTCCAAGCGCAGAGTTTTGTAGGACAGTAGAAAATTTCCCTCAAGTGGATGACCTAAGGTTTATCAATCCGTGGGAGGTGTAGGATGAAGATGGTCTCTCTCAAACAACCCTGCAACCAAATAATAAAAAGTCTCCTGTGTCCCCAACACACCAAATACAATGGTAAATTGTATATGTGCACTAGTTCGGCAAAGAGATGGTGATACAAGTGTAATATGGATAGGAGATATTGGTTGTTGTGATAAGAACAATAAAAGACAGCAAGATAGCAATTGATAAAATGGAGCACAAATGGTATTGCAATGCTTAAAAATGAGGCCTAGGGTCCGTACTTTCCCTAGTGCAATCTCTCAACAATGCTAATCTAATTGGAACGTATAACTATCCCTCAAAGTGTGATGAAGAATCACTCCAAAGTTCTTGTCTAGCGGAGAACATAAGAATAAATTGTTTGTAGCTATTCTTCCCGATCGATCTATCCAAGAGTTCGTATTAAAATAACACGAAGTTATTCTTTTCGGTCGATCTATCAAGAGTTCATACTAAAATAACACCAAGTTATTCTTTCCGATCGATCTATCAAGAGTTCGTACTAAAATAACACCAAAGCAATTTCAGATTTATAATACTCAATCCAACACAAAGAACCTCAAAGAGTGCCCCAAGATTTCTACCGGAGAAACAAAAGATGAAAACATGCATCAACTCTTATGCATACATTACCGCAATGTCATCTCAGGTATTCATATGCAAGACATATATAAAGTGCCCTCAAATCCATAAAAGTATTCAATCCGATAAGAAAGAAATCACAAAGGGAAGACTCAATTCATCACAACAAAATAGAGAGGGACAAACCCCATATGATCCAACTATATTAACAAAGGCCATGATACATCAAGATCGTGCCATCTCAAGAACACGAGAGAGAGAGATTTGTTGACATAGATTTTGACCAAGATAAAATAATTGTATAAAACACATAAAATATAATTACAAAACGTCAAAAATCCATTTTATAACGAAAAGAAGCAATTAAGAAATAATATAATCAATCGCTCAAAGTGACGACCGACAAAATAGGCGTATGATATATTTTTGAATGTCGATAGTGCACACATTAAACTGAAAATTTTAAAATACGACGAAACTCATCAGGTTTTGTTATGAAGAAAATACAGAGGGCACATGGCTCACATGCATGTGCGCCGCTACAGACGGCGAAAATAAAAAAAATTGTTTCATGAGGGACGTTATTATCACAAAAATGGCGACTATATGATAAATGTTCGACTTTGTTCCATCAACAAAATGAAATAATTAAATGGCAGATAAAAAATATCACCCCGATGAAATATACAGGCGATGTATTTGTTCAAATATTCATCTCATAACCTTGAGTTGCATGCAAAAATAATTAACATGCACACCCTGACCCTAGGCCTTAATGAGCCATTTAATAGCTAATCATGCTTAACCCATTAAAAAATATGGCCACATATGCATGGCCGTACTTCTCACAAGGCAGCATGCATGCGATTAGTGATGCCAAGGCCCATACAGTGATTTAAAATAATCCAAGCCCACATCAACTAACGAGAAGCAAGTTGTCAGTTGACTAGCGATTAAAAGAAATAGAATAAAGAAAGGAAGTGGCCGCTCCCACGATGGCATCCCACGATCGCATTGCACGATCTTCATAACGTGGCATGCTCGCGTCCAGGCAGCCCTTCGCTGTTTCCCTCCGCCACTATAAATACCAGGCTATCAGATTGCTCAGCGGTTCGGTCCTTGAATCCATTCATCTCCTCCCTGCTAGCCACGTACACAATACATACATATGCCCAAAAAGAAAAGAAGAAGGCAGGCAGGCGTCGTGCTTGCTTGGAGTTTGAAGGTGAGACTCATGGCTCTCTCCTAGCCCCTGATTTGGCCATTGCGGTACAGATCAGAGAGCTTCCTTCTTCCTCCTCTCCTAAAATTCTAGCCCTTGGTTTGTCCATCGTGGTACAAATCAAGGAGCATGTTTCATCTTCCCAAAGTTCTCGTCCTTGGATCGGCCATTGCGGTACAAATCAAGGTTTATGTTTAATCTACCTCAAAATTTCGCCTTCGGTTCGACCATTGCGGTACAAACCGAGGTGCATGTTTAACCTACATCAAATTTTTGTCCTTTGTTTGGCCATCGTGGTACAAGTCAACGAGTGTATTACATCCATCCCAAATTTTTGTTCTTGGTTTGGCCATCGCGGTACGAGCCAAGAAGCATGCATGTTCCTTTTACATGTTGCATATGCTTCGTCCTAATGATCTCCTTCTTGGTTTGGTCCCCTTAGCGATACAAGCCAGGATGAGCGTCTCGTTCCTTAGTTTGGTCCCTATACGCAGATACAAATCAAGAGAGTATCATAGGTACGAAAACCTCATAAAAATTGTCTTGGTTTGGTCATCATAAACGAAACTCATATGACTAAGTCAGAGCCAAATCACAAAAATGTTAAACTAAATTCATAGTAAAATTCTTGTTCAGTTATGCTACGGACATTATGTGTCACGCTAGCCATAATACGGATAAGAATATAGGAAAACAAACCTTCACTTGGTTTCGCTACACGAAGGCATTATCTTAATGCTACTCGGTGCTAGTAGTAATACAAGCAAGGCAAAACTTAATTAAAAATGCATTCATGCTACACACGCAAAGACCAAAATCATGCAAGATGAATTATAAAACATGTTGCATCATAAAAACCAATCTTACCTAGTTACGCTACACGCGAGCATTATCTTAATGCTACACATTGTTAGTAGTAATACAAGTGTGTGAAAATTAACCAAAACATTCGGGCCACATATTTTGGCCAAAGTCAAATAAAATATGCCATGAAATTCTAAAATGATATAAGAGCCTAAACTATTAGCATCATCACAAACGGATATCACAAACTCACTTTACTTGGGTTATGCTACACACGAGCTTCAATGAAATGACGCTATGTGAAGTTAGTGCGAATACCATGTAAGGTACAAACATAAACAAAAATGATAGATGTCATATGACTCATGCAACACTATAATTGCTCCACAAACCTTTTTTTGGTTACGCTGCACACGAGCATTATCTTAGTGCTACGTGGTGTTAGTAGCAATACAGGTAAAACATAACTTAATAAAAATAGGTTCACTCCACATATGCATACAAAATTCATGCAAAATACATGATAAGGGATGTTCCATGTAGCCCACATAGGCTTTAAACAAACAAAAATATCATAAGCAAACTCCACTCGCAAACTCCATTCGGGTCAAGCTATACGGGTGTGTCATATCATAGCACCACGTTGTTAGTTTTGATATCGTGTGAAGTCAAAATCAACAAAACATGGCACATATCACATGCACCATATAAAGCATCAAGATTGTGTCAGAAAGCTTCAGTCCATTACGCTATACGCGGGCACCACATCAGTGTCGCGCGATGATAGTAGTAATGTGATGATGCAAAATTTATTAAAACTGATATGTCACATAAATCCATGCCACCAAAACCAAAGATGTCATATAAAACTCCCAAAGAAAATATATACATATCCTATATGTCAAACGTAGGATAAAACTATGCCTAGCCAAAATCAACCTGCATTCTGCATATACATGAGGTTGAACACACACAAATGGTTACCTGCTAGAAAATATATTCCCAAACATCACACGTGAAATCAAAGAGGAGTATTTGCATGGAACCAAACTTCAAGCTCACCAAGCAAGAGTTCATAGTCGACCGCGAGGAGGATTTCTCTTGTAGAATATTGTAATAGGCATGTGATGTAATCCTATGTAATAGATATGTTGGAATTCTTAATCAGGGGTTTTCTCTTCGGAGATGTAATTAATAGAATTTTTATGTAAATGTAAGAGTTCTGGAAATAATGTACCTGCAATATTTGATTCTATTTTTATTTTATGCATTTAAATTTCACTCTGTATCAATGACGTGGACGCGTATCTCATGCCCGCCATTTTCCCGTCATCAGATTCTGGCATGCCCGGTGGGACATATTTCTCCCCTAATCTTCGAATTCCAACATAGGATTGCAACATATGAATTTCTAATGTACATGAAGTATATAAACATCGTGTATGGTAAATATACTCAAAGAAAACTGACATAAAGTTTTCTTTATTCGAAGGTATGGAAGGTCAAGTGCGGCAGTCGGGGACACTCCGCATTGGAGACATTTGGCTCGATGTGCCAGTTGGTCCATGTGTGACTCCAACAAATCAACATCTAATTACTATGACTGCATCACCAATAGAACATGAACTAGGAATAGAAGTCTGCTGTGCACTCGAGTTTGGGGAAAGTATGAGGGTACACAAAGCAGGAAAAGGGAAGACAATGGAGAAACTCCACTGTGAGAAGCCTATGAATGGGGGCAATACCATGATTATATTTTCTTCCTCCTCGTTTTTTGAGGTAAGGACATCGAAGGTTCACAATAACGTTCAAGTTGATGCTTCAGAGCCTATTCTTTTGGTGGCCGATAAATCCATTGGAGAATGCTTTGAGATGGTTCTCAAGTTTCCCCTTGAATGCAAGAAAAAACACCCCAATTCCCATGACTATGAAACATGTCATGTGAACCCAACATCAACATTAATATTGTCAAGTCCCTTGTCGTCATCAACACCCGTTGCATATGATTTCTCCGAGCGAAGAAATGTTCTCCATGTCAACCTTCACAATATTAAGGTCGGCAAAATCCTTATCCAATTCCCCAAGAGTGGGGACAACAATCATCCAGACCGCCTTTTTCATATCAGCAAGGGTGGTATAAGAATTCATACTACGGTGACTAGAAACCCTTCAACAGTTGTTGCCTTCATCAGGTTCATCTTGAAAAAGTATCATAATCATGCCAATTGCCGTGTTGTCGGCCTTGATTGTGAATACACTAGATATGTCCACAACAAAGAGCGTGAGAAGCTTCCACTTGAGCAACAACTTGCTCTCTCTAATCAAGAGCCACAACGTGCTACTGTCTTGCAGTTTTGTGTGAGCAAGCATTGCCTAATTTACCAGCTATACCAGGCACATGCTAGGAGTTTTATCCCTCCACTTCTGCGCAACTTCCTTGACAATGAGAGAGTTGAATTTGCGGGTGCCGCCATTGGCAATGACATCACAAAAGTCAAGTTCTACAACTTGGGTATCAGAAAACCCATAAATGTGCAGGGACTGGGTATCAAGGTTCATAATAAATTTTTTGGCAATTGGCTTCATTGGAGAAGCTAGCAAACAAGGTTGCAAACATAAGTCTTAATAAGGACAAAAGCATCAATGTCAGCCAGTGGGAGAAGTCCAACCTGGACCATGACCAAATCAAGTATGCATGCTTGAACGCCTATGCGAGCTTCGAGGTTTATAGACGACATTCCAACATAACTGGTTATCTCAGAACCCACTGAAATGTTTGTTTCTGGGTTAAATATGTAACTGGTTATCTTGGAGCATGTTGAAATGTTTCTTCCCAAGTAAAGTATGTAAGAAAAGGTTGTTGAGTCTTGATCAAGGAAAATATGTACAGGACCATTGTTTCTTTATATTATGGTTATGCCTATTTTGCTAGGTGCATTTTTAATATGACGATGCAGGGAAGCAAATGTTCTTGTATCATCATAATTTTGTTCTCATAGAAGACAAGTGAATCTGAATAGAAATGACTTATATTTTGCATTAATGCTCGCAATACGAATGTTGCAACATTATGTGCACTTAATTTAAAGAAAATTGTGACACACACGGAAAAATACACTCCGTACCCTCACAAGTATAAACTGGGGCACAAAAAAGAATTACTCCAACAATTTATGAGTATAAACTATGATGTAAAAACAAAAATGATCAAACATACTCCAAACTCTCATGAGTATAAACTGAGGCACACAAAATAAAAATACTCCATACCCTCACGAGTCTAAACTGGGGCACCCCAAAAAATATATCTACTCCACATCCTCATGAGTATAAACTAGGGAAGACAAAAAACTCCAACGGCTTACGAGTATAAACTGTGATGCCGAAAAAAATACTCCACATCCTCATAAGTATAAACTAGGGAGTCATTTATTCCGAACTGTGTATCAGATGGCATCTTTTGAAAGATGTCACCAAAAAGAAATGTTACCTGCCAAGGTTGCTGAGTAAAAGTAGCTAGCCTCATGAAAAATAAACTGAATGAAATCACCCTGGTGTTCGAGAATATAAATCATTGACATCATGCAAAATAAAACATACTAAATAGGCATTCCAAGCTTTCGCGAGTATAAACTATAAGGGTCGTGTGAAACATTTTTACGCACACACAAAATGCACTAATGCTATATGATGCTAAACTGTAAGCATGTTTTAAACTCCTAAGTGTTAACTTCTGCCCTCCAAAAAAAAGTTGCGAGCCTAAATTGAAATTAAAAAAATGCATTGTGTGGATAAAACTGCATAACCACGTAGCTGGCACACAATTGACTAAAAATTATGAGCCCATATAATTATGAACCCATATACTCACGGACAATGCTATAAACACAAGAAATATGTATAATCAGGTTTCGAGCTCTGGGCCCGAGTCAAAAAAAAATCTTTTCGAACCCAGACCTCGAGGGGCATCTGTTGATATAGATTTTGACCAAGATAAAATAATTGTATAAAACACATAAAATATAATTACAAAACGTCAAAAATCCGTTTTATAATGAGAAGAAGCAATTAAGAAATAATATAATCAATCGCTCAAAGCGACAACCGACAAAATAGGCGTATGATATATTTTTGAATGTCGATAGTGCACACATTAAACCGAAAATTTTAAAATATGACGAAACTCGTCAGGTTTTGTTATGAAGAAAATACATAGGGCACATGGCTCGCACGCATGCGCGCCGCTACTAACGGCGAGAATAAAAAACATAGTTTAACGAGGGATGTTATTATCACCAAAATGGGAACTATATGATAAATGTTCGACTTTGTTCCATCGACAAAACAAAATAATTAAATGGCAAGTAAAAATTATCGCCCCATTGAAATATACAGGCGATGTATTTGGTCAAATATTCATCTCATAACCTTGAGTTGCATGCAAAAATAATTAACGTGTACACCCTGACCCTAGGCCTTAATGAGCCTTTTAATAGCTAATCATGCTTAACCCATTAAAAAATATGGCCACATATGCATGGCCGTACTTCTCACAAGGCAGCTGTGCAGGTAATTCAGCCATTTCGCAATCGGGCGCATACCCCTCAAGCAACTTGGGCTCGGCCCATCTTCTCATTCTTTTCCTGCTTTATTCCGCAAAAAAGGTAACGCCCGACAGAGATTCGAACCCACGACGTCTTCCCTGATTACGAGCACCACTAACCAACCCGCCATAAATATCTGATGTGGCTAATTGCATCTTCTACTTTCTTTTGTTCTTTCCTCCTTTTTTTTCTTGTTCCTTTCTTTTGAAGATTTAGTTCGTTTTTTTTTCTTTTCTCTTTTGCTAAATGCGTGAACTGTTTTTCAAAATCGATGAACTCTTGTTGAAAGTTGATGAACTATTTTCAAATTTGATGACATTTTTTCAAATTCGATGAACTTTTTTGAATTTGGTGAACTTTTTTTAAAACTCGATGAACTTTTTTCAAACTTAATGAACTTTTTTTCAATTTCAATCTTTTTTTTTCAAACTCGATGTTTTTTTGAAACTCGGTGAACTTCTTTCAAATTCAATGAAGTTTTTGTTTCTTTTTCGTGTATTTATACACGGTTCATTGTATATTTATATACAAAAATGTTCATCGTATATTTAATAAAATGTTCAACATATTTAAGAAAATGTTCATTGGGTATATTAAAATTGTTCAGCATATATTCACAACAATGTTAAATGCATATTTATACATTGTTCAGCGTATGTCACAAAAATGTTCAATGTGTATTTAAATATTTGCTCAACATACATAAAAAAAATGTTCAGTGTGTATTTAAAAACTGTTCAGCGTATATCACAAAATGTGCAATGTATATTTAAAAATCGTACATCATTTGAAATTTCAACTTTTTTGTTCATTTTTCCAATAAATGTTGATGTTTTTAAAAGTTTGGTCGACTAGTTCATTTTTTGTTCATTTAGTCGCTAGTTCCAAGTTGGTATGGTGGTTAACCATACTAGTACGTTACAATCATGGCGCGAGTTCGATCCTGCAACTCGTTTCTTTTTGGCTTAAATTTTTCTGTGTTACCTGCCAGCGCACGAAGTAATACTGGGCCGGCCCAGTAGAAGCACTTCGAGCGCCAGTATTCAAAACCGGCGCTGAGAGCGCCGGTTAGGACCTCCCAGCTGTGCATGCATGCGATTAGTGATGCCAAGGCCCACACAGTGGTTTAAAATAGGTCCCTTTAAAATAATCCAAGCCCGCATCAACTAACTAGAAGCAAGTTGCCAATTGACTAGCGATTAAAAGAAATAGAATAAAGAAAGGAAGTGGCCGCTCCCACGATGGCATCCCACGATCTCATTGCACGATCTCCATAACGTGGCGTGCGCGTGTCCAGGCAACCCTTTGCTCTTTCCCTCCGCCGCTATAAATACCAGGCTATCAGATTGCTCAGGGGTTCGGTCCTTGAATCCATTCATCTCCTCCCTGCTAGCCACATACACAATACATACAGACAACCAAAAAGAAAAGAAGAAGGCAGGTAGGCGCCGTGCTTGCTTGGAGTTTGAAGGTGAGACTCATGGTTCTCTCCTAGCCCTGATTTGGCCATTGCGCACATAGCAGAGAGCTTCCTTCTTCCTCCTCTCCTAAAATTCTAGCCCTTGGTTCGACCATCGCGGTACAAATCAAGGAGCATGTTTCATCTTCCCAAAGTTCCCGTCCTCGGTTCAGCCATTGCGGTACAAACCAAGGTCTATATTTAATCGACCTCAAAATTTTGTCTTCGGTTCGGCCATTGCGGTACAAACCGAGGTGCATGTTTAATCTCCATCAAAATTTTGTCTTTGGTTTGGCCATCATGGTATAAGTTAACGAGTGTATTACATTGATGACCCACAAGTATAGGAAATCTATCATAGTCCTTTCGATAGGTAAAAGTGTCGAACCCAACGAGAAGCAGAAGAAAATGACAAGCGGTTTTCAGTAAGGTATTCTCTGCAAGCACTGAAATTGTAGGTAACAGATAGTTTTGTGATAAGATAATTCGTAACGGGTAACAAGCAATGAAAGTAAATAAGGTGCAGCAAGGTGGCCCAATCCTTTTTGTAGCAAAGGACAAGCCCGGACAATTTCTTATAATGAGAAAAGCGCTCCCGAGGACACAAGGGAATTATCGTCATGCTAGTTTCATCACGCTCATATGATTCGCGTTCGTTACTTTGATAATTTGATATGTGGGTGGACCGGTGCTTGGGTACCGACATTTCTTGGACAAGCATCCCACTTATGATTAACCCCTATTGCAAGCATCCGTAACTACAAAATAAGTATTAAGGTAAACCTAACCATAGCATGAAACTAGTGGATCCAAATCAGCCCCTTACAAAGCAACACATAAACTAGGGTTTAATCTTCTGTCACTCTAGCAACCCACCATCTACTTATTACTTCCCAATGCCTTTCTCTAGGCCCCAATAATGGTGAAGTGTCATGTAGTCGATGTTCACATAACACCACTAGAGGAGAGACAACATATATCTCATCAAAATATCGAACGAATACCAAATTCACATGATTACTAATGGCAAGACTTCACCCATGTCCTCAGGAACAAACGTAACTACTCACAAAGCATATTCATGTTCATAATCAGAGGAGTATTAATATGCATTAAGGATCTGAACATATGATCTTCCACCAAGTAAACCAATTAGCATCAACTACAAGGAGTAATCAACACTACTAGCAACCCACAGATACCAAGTTGTGGTTTTGGATACAAGATTGGATACAAGAGATGAACTAGCACTACAAAAAAAATACACTTCCGTGATGATACGTGTCTGTCACAGTAGGTCGCGTTTTTTGTCATGCATGTACATCCATGACAAATTTATGACAGAATCAAGATAGTCATACTTGTGCTGTCGTAGAAGTGTTCCATGACATTACCAAAATTATCATCACGAAAGTGTCCACTTCCATGACGATAAATCGCGCGTCACAGAAGTGCTTTCGTCAAGGGTGACCGACACGTGGCATCCACCGTAATGGAATGCCATAAAGCTATCGGGTCAGGTTTTGGATCCGATAACCCGTTAATAGCCCCGACCAATGGGAAATTTCCACGTGTAAAATTCTTATTGGCCGGACGAAACACGTGTCAGCTCGTCAGTGGGTCAGATAGGCGCCTATGATATGTCGACACGTGCCACAGCCCACCATCGGCCCATTTAGCTTACAAAGCCGGCCCGTTTGACTTGGTCAAAAGTTAACGGGCTGGCCCATGAAAAGCCTGTTAACGGTCTCTTTGCAAATAGCCCATTTTACGGCCCGTTAACTCACGCCCGTTAGGCCCTGAAGGAAATTGGCCCAACAACGTCATGTGGGCCGTCGAATATAACACCAGCCCATTTCACTTTCGGCCCGTGTATGGCCCACGACGTCTTTCAACCCATATGAGGCCTTCCTATCTTTCGGCCCTTTATAGGCCCACGGTGACTCTAGCCCATAATGAACAGTAATTTTCTTTGTACCCGTTAATGGCCCGTGATTTACATGGGCCATTTCCAGCCCGTGTTAGCTTTCGGTCTATTGACGGCCCATACGTTCTTGGGCTCCTTTTCGGCCCTCGATTACTTCCGGCCCGTTACTGGCCTATTCCCCTAATGGGCCAAATTAGGCCCATGGCAAGAGTCGGCCCGTTGCTAGCCTGTTAACCTAATGGGCCAAATTCGGCCCATGGCAAGAGTCGGCCCGTTTTTGGCCTGTTCCCCTAATGGGCCAAATTCGGCCCATGGCAAGAGTCGGCCCGTTACTGGCCTGTTACCCTAATGGGCCAAATTTGGCTCATGGCAAGAGTCGGCCCGTTTTTGGCCTCTTAACCCGTTGCGCCGTTTCCAGCCCGTTCTATATTGTGGCCCATTAACGACCCGTTATGCCTGTGACAGGATTAAGCCTTTGCTGTCCTACGGCCTGTTAACGACCCGTTACCGTGCTGGGCCGATACCAATTACGCCCGTTTACGGCCCATGTAGACCCATTTATCCGACGGCCCGAGGCCGACCGATTCTACGACCCTTTTGGAGGCCCATTTATCGACGGCCCATAGGAGACCCATGGATCCTACGGCCCGTATATGGCCCATGGTAGTTGCGGCCACTAGCAAACCAGGGAAAAAGAAGACTAGGAAATAAATAAGGCCAAAACTAACGCTAGGCTATTAAGGCAATTGCATAGATTACATCCACTCGGCATCAAAGATCGCCACCAGTGCAAATATAGGGAACACCATACACTATACAAAAATGGCTTGCTGTTTTCTTCAGCCGGTGGCTGCATGTTAAGAATAAACTTTGTATCGCACCAAAACAAATTACAACTATATAACAAAAGGAAGGTTGGCATAAAACTTAACAGTCTAGCAGATAAATGCACCACCAGAAGTTCAGAAGCTCAGTTCATTTGACCTGACTGTTACATTTTCATGCTGTATTGTCCGATGGAGCACCATAACCCTCGCCTTCATTTCCCCTAGGCTCCTGAACAACATAGGAAATGTCTGATAGTCTGGTTTCAAAACCATGCATATCTTGACGACATCGAACAATGTCTCTCCTTGTTTCACAAAGGGTATCTGTTAGGGAATGGACTTGTGTCTGGAGCGCAGATACAACATTGCTTTGAGCTTGCATATCTTGATCATGAGGCAGTTTGGATGATATTGCCTTAACAACTAACCCAGTATTACGCAGGAACGTGCTTTTGGCACTGTTAGTGGACAGGTACTGACCCACTGCAGCAAGAGCTGACATTGCGGTTATAGTTGCCTCGCCACCTTCAGAAGGTGGCGGTTCCACCATTTTTTCCATAGCTCGCTGAAAAGTTGAGGTTTTACATTAGTAGTACCAGAACAGAAGATATTAAGGAGGCAGCAAAACCAAACAAAATAGCTTTGGTCTATATACAGAACTTATTCTGGTGAACCCATGTAAAATATTAGTTGTATTTTATTGCAAAGTACATAATAAAACCAGGTTCCAAACATATGACCATGTACCATCGCTAATGTATTGTCTATTTCTTCACATTGTATTGAGGGCTAAGGATAAAGAGACGAAGTTTATAATACGGTAAGCATAGTATGACATAATTCATATCACAAAACAACTGAGAACAGACAAACAGGCAATTGTAACATTGTGTGGGCAAGTCCAACACGAAACTAGATTACGGGTCAAGATCAAAGGAACATCACTCCTCTGTTTTAAACCTTGTAAGGTGCAATGATACGCTAAGACAATTGTGTATAACATTGAAAAGATTAATAGACATTGGCTGCAAACCATGCAGTTCAAGGCACAAGTCAGAGAAGTAGTAGTTAAAAGGCATGAGGATTAAGGACTTACAACAGCGGCTTTGACTGCTGTAGTCATGCCCTTCTTCTTGCTGGTGTGACAGTCCTTGAAGATTTCCACATCATTTGGTTTAGGTACTTTTTGGTCCTTGCGGGCTTTCCTCTGCATGTCGAACAAGTCAATATAGACATGATAATATGGTAAAGCGAAAAGAGTGAAATAGCAGCTAATTACAAGAGCCTCGCAGTGTGCAATATAGCTACGAGATCCTTGTTGGAATTTCACTTTCGTACGGTTGGCCTTGTTCTTTGAACAGTTCACCTACAAGAAGATAGATTTGTGTGGCATATGCGTAAATAGGACTTCAACATGTGATCTGATCACATATATATAATGTACCTGATACTTCGAATCAGACCAGTGTTTAACAAGGCCCCTCCAGTCTTCATCCGATATATTTTCCACTTGAGATGTTTGGGAAAGTTCACTGATAGCCTTGCCTTCAAAGTGAGTTTTCCTCAAGTTATATCGATACTGTTGCAGAGCAGACTTGAAAACATGGGTGCAAGCTTGTCTGGTTGCATCATCTTGGCTATCCAACTTGAATCTCATATGTTGAAAATTATGGGAGTCTCATTATCAGCAACCTAGAAAGTATGGGACGGAGCAAGACGATATTACTAGTTTCCATACATAACCATACTTACAGATAAATGGTCGAGGATGGTGTTGAACTGGGTTTCGTCTTTGTAATTTCTATACTGAATCCATGTTGGGAGGATACGTACATGACACCTAACGGCAACCGCTGCCTCTGATACTAACTTGGCTAACTCTGTAGCATCACGTGGCCTTTTTAAACCTGCCTCAAAACGGATCTCCATTCTTCCTCCTCTAGATTTAGTTAACCTATCGAGCAATATCCCTGATGTTTGTTTCCTCTTGCGCCTAGGTGCTAGTCCAACAATGAACATAGGAAGTGTTAGTGTACATCAAACTGTGAGACTACATATAAAGAAGCATGCAACTGTAACTTGACTCCAGCAACTCTTGCTGTTGAAGCTCACAAGGTTCATCTGATATTGCCAACTCGTCTTGTGTCAAGAGTGCTTGGGAAGTAGTGTCAGGTGGCAAGGAAGCTTGGGAATGTGCTGCTAGCTTAGTTGACGCACGAGTAAGTCGTGCAACTGGTAGTACTGTGGTAGGTGTTGCAAGAACTAGGGCCGTCTCTGCTTGTTTGGTGGCATCTATTTGTTTCTGTTTGGCTTTTTTGCAGCTCGTGTAGCATGGGATGGCGTGTTTGTAGAATTTTCCGCTGGACTTTGAACTTCTATTGCACCATCAGTACTAGCAGAATCTGCAGGATTCATCCACTTCTCATACCCTGCCATTTTGTGTTTCTTCCTCTTTCTCTATGCCATGTTAAGTCAAGCCGACAAGAAAAACGAATAACAATTTAGTTCTTCAGAACAAATTGATGCATGATGCAGATGGACTGAACTTTGATGTTAGACAACCACATGATAGGAGGATGTAATATGTATGAAAAACAGGACGGAAGAGATAACCAGAACTATGATGTGTAAACTAAGAAGAAGACATTTCACCAAATTAGAAGCAACGGAATGGAAGGTAGACACCATATGAAAGATGCTACAAATATCGCTCTGCCAAGTTAACAGTGTCTCATCATAAATGGCGTTTAAACCAATGTGAAGCCGTACAAGAAATAAATCATATGCAAGATGCAAACAACATCACACTACCATGTTAGAGGTCTCTCATCATTAGTGCCATTGCATATTCACAACATTGCATATTCACAGCTTATGATGTGTAAACTAAGGAGAAGGCATTTCAACAAATTAGAAGCAATGAAATCTAGACACCATATGAAAGATGCAATGAATATCACTCTACCAAGTTAAAACTGTCTCGTCATAAGTGCCATTTCAACAAATTAGTAGTACAAGCTAGAAAAGAATGTGAGATGTAACCTATATCACACTCCGAAGTCAAACGTGTCTTATGATAACTGATTGTTGCAGGTTACACAACAGTAGTAATTTGATGTAAGAACATGGTGTGATAGACAGATATTGTATGTTCTAGAAACAGGAACACGTGTCTTATTCAAGTATAATGTGTAAAGTAAGCAGATGTAATTCAACAAAATTAGAAGCAATACAAGCTAGACATCACACATAACATGCAACCACATATAACAGTGCCAAGTTAGAGGGAGCACCGGTGATGCTGCACTAGGGGAGACATGCTCATCATAAACACAACTTTGTTGAGTGTCTATGCATGTGTTGTCTTGGAAATCATCTTGGGGGTGTGGAGGAGTAGAAACTGTAGAGGCCCTCCGTTCGGAAGGAGCACCTTTATCCGCTGCCTTGCTAACTTCCTTCCGCTTTATTGATTTTGAATTGTCAAGTAAAACCGACAAGAAAAAGCAATAAATTCTCTCTTCAGAACTCATTCATGCATGATACTGACAATCACTACTTTGATGTAAGGCAAACACATGATACCAGGATGGAATATGTATGAAAAACAGGACGGCATGGCATGTTCACAACTGTTTGTGTAAACTAAGCAGAAACCATTCCAGCAAATAAGAAGCAATGCAAGCTAGACACCACATGAAAGATGCAACCAATATGACTCTTCCAAGTTAAAAGCGTCCCATCATAAATGGAATTTCAACAAATTAGAAGCAGCGCATGCTATAAATCATATGAAAGATGCAACTAATATCACACTGCATATACTAAAGGTGTCTCGTCATATTGATTGATGCGGGATACAAAAAAACAATAGTTTTATGTAAGGACATGCTTAATAGACAGATGTACTATGTACTAAATACAGGAAGGCATGTCACATTAACAGGTATAATGTATAAGCTAAGCAGACTAGCACATGCAGTTTAACCAGATTGGAAGAATTACAATCTAGACACCATATGCAACATGCAACCACATATCACGCTGCCAAGTTAGAGCAAGCACCTGCTATGCTACTATAGGGGAAATGCTGTAATCAACTACAGAGCTACGTTCACTATCTTCATCTAGCATTTCTATTTCTTGAGAATCATGTTGGGAGGCTGACGCTGCATTCTTTAAATGAGGAGTAGTCCCCTTGCCTGCCTGCCTCGTCATAAGTGATTGATGAGGGATACACAAGAACATTAGTTTGATGTACGAACATGGTTAATACACAGATGTACTAGTATGTACCAAAAACAGAAAGGCATGTCATATTCAAAGGTATAATGTGTAAGCTAAGCAGATGCAATTTAACCAAATTGGAAGCAATACAAGCTAGACATCCGGCTGGAGTGGTGAGCATGATCACCTAGGACCCGAGAGCCTGGTGGGAAGCGGGCTGCTTCGCCACCATCGCAGCTTTTTAGTTGGCTTCCAGGTGGTGCCTATCTTTGCTGGGCTTGTCACTGGCTCGGCCAATGCCCTGACTAGCTATTTGTCTCACGGGATGGTGGTTCATGTAAAAAAATATCTTTCCTTATCAGACCGACTTCGGCCTTTTGAATACAAGCTAGACACCATATGGAACATGCAACCACATATGACACCGCGAAGTTAAAGCAAACACCTGGGATGGTGGTTCATTGCGAGCAAGGTCATCAACTCCAGAGCTACGTTTACCGTCTCCATCTGCTGACACTGCACCCTTTATAGTGCTGTAACGTGTCGTGCATACCCGCAAAGAAAGCTGGCGCGACTTCTCTCTTTTCTTTGCTGTTTCTCTTTCAGCAGACTCTGAAATACCCTTGCATAAAAACACAATAGTGAGAGTATGGGTGAAGTGTGTGCAGAACTAGCGCACTGTAAAAGTAGCAGATAGCAAGTGGCTGAAAAATAAATGACAGGAGACATATGATAGCTCTACAACATTGCATGGCAAACAAAATTAGATTCTACTCCGTATGATTTTGTAATATATGAGCACAGGAAATGCAGGTACTCCTCCAGCACACCACCACATGTGGTCATATCTAAGATAATAGTCGACTGAAAATAAATAGGTCAGTCGATTTTTTGAATGAACCGTCCGATCTATAAGGAACGGGCAGATGGCCTTCGTCTACCTCCCGCCAGTCACTGTTGGCAATCTTTCTCGAACCGCCAGCGACCACCGCCCCAGACCCCTGCCTCCGCCGCCCCGCCCTCCCCTCGACCTCACACCACCGCCGTGCTTGGCAGCGCTCCAAGGCCATCCCTTTAATCTTGGCCGACCTCCAGTCTCCAGATCGGGCGCCAGTAGATCTAGGCCGCACACGCCCCTAAGATAAACACCAAGGCGCTGCTTCCCCGGCGTAATAGGCATACTAGCGCCTGTTACACTGGGGAATGCTTCCGTTAATTGGGAATCAACTGGCCAGAAATTGAAATTCAGGGGGGCGACGGACCTCTAGCTAAGGTGAAATAGTATATGAGGAGAAACCTTGTGCATCGCGAGTTACTAGGAACATCTAGTATGAAGAAGAAGCGGTCAAATAGTGTCTTCTGTGGGATGTATACCGTGCAAGCAGACACGTAAGATTTGCACGAATAAGGGAAGAGGAGTACCCGTATCGGTTGCCAGTGTGGTGTCAATATGTCGCAGCGATCTTCTTGTTTTTCCCGGGGGAACCGATGTTTTGGAGAGCCGTTGTTCCTTGGACAAACCCATGGCCAAATTGTTGACTGTGTTGCCGTGGCCGTATATCGGCAGAGGGGAAGCAGATCCGAGGCGGCGAAGGATGGCGTAGCAGGAACAACTCCGGTGCGGTGGACGGTGGCGAAGTTGGAGAGGCAACGGTGAGGCGCAGGATAGCATGGTTGAGCTGGCTCGGGTACGGACTGCTCGGCCTCGGCTTCAACTACTAGCCGTGGAGGGCATTGCGGTTGAGGTTGCGGTGGACGTCGACATCGGGGTATCGGCTCCGGCGTGATGGAGGAGGGCGGCGGTTGATGGGTGGGATGGGGTGGCGGACGGAGGACGCCGGGGTTTCATAGCTGGTGGAGAGGTAGTTTTGGCGCCCACGGAGTACGAATGGGGAATCGGATGGGTGGGGTGGGGGAACCATGTTTCGGTCTGGGATGCGCTTGTTTTTGGCTTTTTTGAACAGAAGATGGGACGTGCTTGTTTGAAATTTGGGGAGAGTACAAACTTTGCCCCCCTCTTAAATTTTGGACCTACTGCGGGTCGGGGGTAGGATGGTAATCCCGGGTGTCTCAAACAGTGGGCGGGAGAGATTTCGGCCGCGCGCATGTGTGCTTAGGCGGCCATTGTGTATAAATGTTTTTCGGAGGCGGTTGCATGGCGTCTAGATGAAGCTACAAACCTACCTCGGTTTAGACCTTTGGACGTCGGTCCGGTAGGTTTCACGGGTCGGAGTTATTAGAAAAGTAATTTCCTTGTACTACCAAACATTGGTCTCACGCGGTTTCGAGCGAGTAGAGGCTCTTTTGGCGCTTCATTCGAAATTTTGAAACACAAGCATTCACGTTTAGAGTACTCTTGAACTATGAGGATTGACCTAAATAGACAACATTATATTTGACCTTGTATGTTTGAAAACCTCATTAAATTATCCGCTTCTTTTTGAAATTTTGACACTTGAAAATCCTATAACTATGATTATTTTGGAATGGAGGAGCTAAATTTGAATCTATTTTGTACACGACTACATATGCTATTATGTACAAAATCAGAGCAAAGATTGGTGCCCCCATAATTTAGGTATGGTTTACAAATGCCATGATATCAAATTCAAATAATTGAATGGACTTCATGTTGAATTCGATTTTTTTAAACCACCTTAAGTTGAATTCAAATGTATGCTAGTTCATAGGTAGCTATTTATAATGTTCACTGTGTAACTTTCGTATGTATAATGTGCTTTACACACAACATGAACTATACTCATGTTTATATTCGATTGCTAAAGTGATGCATTGTCTGGAGTTCAAAATACTAACTATGTGGATCAATTGTGTCGAATCATAACATAGACATGCTCAAATTCGATAGAATCTAGATGTCTGATGGATCAATGACCGCTCCTTACACGAATTGCAAATATCATGATCCCATCCTAATATTTGGATACAATTTATATCTTTAATCAATGTGTACAACAGTCTTTTACGTGTAGTTTCACTCTCCATCGATGGTCTCTCACACATGCTCACACACTCTCTCCCGAGGTGTCTTTCTCGCACACATGCTCTAGATATTACCCTCCCTCCCTCTTGTAACCATTTACAACTGTTTTCACTAACCTTTATCACAAGCACTCTTCCTCTCACAAACATACACATGCGCAATCCCCATCGACCCTTTATATATACATGGACCTGCCTACGTGTCTCATGTACGCACACTATCTTTAGGCATGTCTCTCACGCATTGTCTCACACCTCTCTTCCTAATCGACGAGTATGATTCTAGCAGAGCATTATGATGCCCCTTAAAGTTAGGTTGGATGAATAGTAATATTAGAGATAAAGGGGTTACCTTAGTCCGAGAACCTAGGGTTACAAATCCTAGCCGGCTTTGTCAGTGGACATAGAGTCCTTCACAATTCTGCTATCCATGTCTTTTACGACTAGTCATCCATGGGTCTTCCTACATGCGTCACGGGCCGACCAATGTGGCGCAGAACGGAACCAAACGAAGGGCCTCACCTCGACCCACCGAACCTCACGCGGTGACACACCCTCTGCCCCCACGTCTCATTATCTTCTCACACCCACACATACCAACACAAACACCACACACACAGAAAATTTCTCCTGGTGCCTCTATTCCCACCCCCCTTGCATATACACACTCAAGGGAATGGAATCTCTCGTCGTGACATCATATTCGTCTCTCTCTCTCTAGACCACTCTCATTTCTCGTGCTATCTCTCCCACGCCCCCCCGTCGGCCCCTCCTAAGCCCCGCCAAATGCATCAACTACACATTCACACATGTTACATCACGTACCCCATTGAACTAAAAAGCCTTCTCTTCACGTTTATTTCACATACAACATTCCTTTTGAATAAAGTGTGGCCAAAAAATTATTTTAGAGTTTCTACATATATACAACATTACAAAGTTATATGGAGGAGTATGAACGCTAATTTGCATTGCATGGTGCCCACAATGATATTTATTCCGCACTGTGAATTTGTATATTTTTATACTATATACAAAGTTAGTCATAATAAAGAGAAACGAAGAGCATATCTCTCTCTCCATCGCATACCCCCCTGTACGCCCCTTTCACGTATGCACACAAAACTATCTCCAGGTCCTCTAAAAGTAAGCCCCCAGAAAATTCACGCATGTTTCATCTTTCTCTCGCGATATATGCAATGAAGATCATTTTATTTGAAGCGAAAGCACGATACACACATTGGACTTCAGAATTCACTCATTACAGTCACCATTTACGTTTAGTGGTTATTATACAGTCACGGGCTCACCGTACAACTCTGTATTTGCTCATGACATGACTAGTTGACCAGTTAAACGCTCCACGTGGCACCTCTAGTGTTGCATCACATTATATCACTAACATCATGCCCACCTGTCGACTTGTATCTACTCTACATCTACACTCTTATAAAATACATAAAATACACTCTTATAAAAAACAGAGTTGGTGATGATGGTGTGCCTGCCATCCTGCAATATAGCTCATCCGATTTATATCTGACGGATTGGAAAGAAACTATGGCAATTTTGCAAAAAGGTACCCACACACCTCTCCACATTTGCAAATAAGGCCTTCCCTCGTTCATCATTTTCTCTCACAAGATAAACAAGTCATACAAATGCATCTTGATGTTACGTGCAATGCACGGGCATCTTGCTAGTAAGAATGAAAACAAATGACAAAAAAAATATTTGGACGGTGCTTCAAAGTCATGACCGCAGGCACAGCGGACAAGGTGGCCTTGTATTGGTATGCTGAGCCGTCTGTTTTAACACACAGGAGCTGGTGTGGTGATTATACACACACACACACGCACGCATGCACACGAACTGCATCCACGCAACACTCACACAAACACATGCACCCACGCACGCACGCAACACTCACACGTACACACGCAGCCACGCACGCACGCAACACTCACACGCACACACGCACGCATGCATGCACACAACAGTACACCACACGACCAACACACACTCTCACGCTCAAGTGCTCAACCTACACGTGTATGCGCACACATCAGGCCCTGACAAACACACACACAACCAGGTGATTCCCACGCACGGGTTGGAGCCTTGTCGCGCCTGCGTAAATTTGTGTTTATCTGACCTTTTCCCTATGCGAACTGACAGGTGGGACCCACAAGGAACATGGTCAAATTTAACTAGTCAACACGGCGCCACACAGACTATTTGGCCGGTCAACAGAGTGCAATCCGATGCTGAACCGTGAGCAAGCGACCATATAATCACCGCAAAACGTATATAGTGACCGTAATCAGCTTATTCTGAAGTTCGGTGACCGTATTACGCTTTTCTCTCTGTAGGCCCTCCAAAACTACATCTCTACACATTCTCACATGTTACAGCACTACTACTACACGCTAACACAATAAATCATATGTGTTTTTAGTTTTACTAGATATCATATTGTTACTAGTATAATTATTCAGTTTGCATACATTAAAATTGCCTTTGAAATGTATGGCCAGTATCATCTACCGCGCGGGAAAAATCCCGCCCTTTCCTGTTTAATCGGGTTTGTATCGATGGATCGTGCGAAACAGCAAAACTATAGTACTATACAGTACAAGCGACAGTTCACTGGGCCGTCGTGTCGTCTACTCCTCCGTCGTAAGAGTGGAGTGCTCGCTTTCATAAATCTTCTAGTCCCTTTCGCCGACATGTGGGACATCAAGCTACCGGGTCCACGTGCCATACCGGAATACAGTGCAGAGCAGCCGGGGTGAAGCACCCTAGTCATGGCGCCGGCGTAGTAATGAGAAATGAGGCATCAAATCACAAAGCTGCACCTTTCCCACAGTTAAGTTGGAGGGACGAAGTAATAATGCTAAAAAAAGAAGTTGGAGGGACGAAGCAACCATCATTTCACTCGTTGCTGAATCCGCTTCTCCCTCATCTTCTTCAACTTAACCACGTGTTGCTTCTGCTGTTGTTCTGCCTCATGTGGGACGCGGATCGGCTTGGTAAAGCACTGACACGTGGGACCGCATGTTAGCAAACCGCCAGGACAACGTCCTCCGAAAATAAGAAACCTCCCCCGCCATCCGCGCGGCAAAATCACCTTCTTTTTACTAATCTTGATTCTATAATTTTTTAGATCAATATAATTGAGATTTGTATAGATAGCACACAGGAGCAAAACTAAGTGGTACGGTTAAGGGCATCCACAATGTGTAGCCAAATGTGAAAATAGCTTTTGGCATCGTGGGAACCATTGTGGACGGTGTTGCCAAAGCCAAAAAGATGGAATCGAAGCTCCCTGATTGATTGATTGAAGGAATAGAAAAATGCAACGTCTCTCCTCTTTGTCCCATGCTTGGACGCATGTGGTACAATATAGAGCACAGAGTCTACTCCCCTGTCCCTTCTATCACAAATCACAAAGCAGCGAGGCGTCAAATCACAAAAGCACGGACGAAGCAACCATCATTTCACTCTTCGTCGACTCCGCTTCTCCATCGTCTTCTTCGAGAAACCATCTCACCGCACTAGTACTCCTAGTAGTACTAGTCCTTTGGTTCAACGGACTTCCTGGATGCAAATAAGGCGGTTGTCTCAGCTTGCAGGCGACACTTGCGAACGACTTACCGTGGTCTCCCTCAATGGTGTTCTCCGTCGAACGCACTTCGCCAAACCACAAAAAAAAGATATCGTCGACGTCACCGCAATGGAGAAGGAAGTCAAATATAGTTACTACCTCCATTTTTTTGTACACAAGGCCAGTATATCAAAATTACAATTTGCAAAGGGCCACTAACACTAATCGAGGCAAAATTGATGGGGTTAGCAACCAACGACATTAATATCCCTTGCATGCATGCAGAAGTGAGAAGGTTGGTTTGCATGGTGCTGCATCGATCAAGCGATGAGGAGTGAGATGGTTAGCTCTTTGGTCTTTGGAGAAAAAATACGCATTAATTGACACGTGAAACGAGGATTTGTATCGATTAAATCCCGCAAAGGAAAACCCCGCCTTTCTTTTTTAACACTAGTACTCCTAGTACGTACGTACTTATCCTGTTTGGGTCTAGGCCTTGCATTGCCAAACTTCGCCACACATTTTTGCCAAGCTTCCCTAAAGTTTTCAAAATGAGAAGGAGGTACACTTGCGCACGATTGTCGCGGTCGCGCCGCACCCTCACACGGTCGCTCCTGCACGCCGCGGTCACACCGCACCCTCACACAGTCGCTCATGCACGCCGCAAACCCAACCAAGGGAACGCACCCTCACTGACATGTGCTGTCGCATGTGAACAAACCAAACTCAGCCATCCTATCGCTGACACATAATTTTTGTTCATAGAGTATGTTCATCCAACCGCATGTTGAGGAGTATCCGTACGGCCCGTGCGGTGGTCTATTGGGGAAGAAGAAGAAGCGAGGAAGAAGGAAAGAAGGGTTAGGAGACGTAGGATATTCATCCAACCGCCTGAAATGGTAGACTGACCCAAGTCAGGCGGCTTTCATAACAAATATAAGTTTTTACACAGCAAAAGATCCATGAAACAACAACATAAAGAAAAACTATCATTGCTCGCGGAAAGAGACGGCCTCGTCGTCTTTGGCTGCCGGCGCGAACCAGCCGTAGCTGCCGACGTGTGTCTCTGTACCGTGGTTGTCCTCGGCTTCCAGCTACTCGTTCAAGCGGAGCGTGCGGGCGCTCTGCAAGGATGAGAGCACAACCCGGTTCAAGTCGAGGATGTCCGGTTCTGCCTACAGGAGAGCCTCGATGGCAGCGGCATCCGCAAGCTCCGCGTTGAGTCGAGCCTCCGTCGCCCGGTTCAAGTCCAGGACGTCCGATTCCGCCTGCAGGAGGGCGTCGATGAGAGTGACATCTGCGCGCTCTGTGTCGAGTCAAGCCTCTGCCGCCCGGTTCAAGTCCAGGACGTCCGGTTCTGCCTGCAGGAGGGCCTCGATGGCAGCGGCATCCGCGCGCTCCGCCTCAAGTTGAGCCTTCACCGCCCGGTTCACATCCACGACATCCGGTTCCGCCTGCAGGAGAGCCTCGATGGCAGTGGCATGCACGCGCTCCGTGTCGAGTTGAGCCTCTGCCTCCCGGTCCTCCTTTAGTATCGCCATGTTGAACCGCTGGTCCGCCTGCACCATGGGGGACTCGGACGCCGGCACGAAGTCGACGTCCATCGTCTCATACCCATCGGGGGCCTTCTGCGCCGCGACCTCCGCCATGAACATTGGATCGGCTTCCTCCTCCTCGTAGCTTGGCTCTAGAGAACTCGGGGATTGGCCCGCCGCAAAGCGAGCTTGGGAACGGAGGTCTGTGGTGCCGATCGCCGCCGTGATTTCTGTGCGGCGCTCTGGCATCAGCATCTTGTAGTAAGTGATCTTGCGGCGCACCATGGCTTTCCGGTGAACTAGGGGACGCTTGATGCGGGCTAGGGGATCGAAAGGTGGGGGAATGGGCTGGAGATTTGGTGTGCTTTTAGGGCAGTGGCTGGCGTAGGCCGAGCAGTGAAGGTTCTGGTGTGAATAGTGGTTTCGGTGATGACCGGTCAATCGGTTTTGACTGTACATCGCTCTTGTCGCGTTCGCGTTGCAGCCCGGCACGCTGGACCCTCCATGTCGCTCACCGAATGGAACACACTTCATCTTGCATTTTTGCTCGCCTGTGGGACCGCAGTTGAGAGCAAACCGACGTCCGTCCCCCTCCCCCGCCCGCATCATTTATTATACTACCACTTCCTCCGTTTTATGCGGAGTAAATAAAAACAGAGGGAGTATACTACGGATGAGGATCCCCTGACGTGGCCGAACCCATTGAGTAACTGACATGCGGGGCCTAGCAAGCATGGGGTCCGCCAGTAAGTGACCGAAAGGGAGGGCAAGGTAGGTATACCTACGTCAAAGGATGCACTTCCACTACTACTCCCTCCTTCCATTTACTATACATGGCCCAATGCGTTTTTCGAGGCTAACTTTGACCAAATGTTAGAGTAATAATATATGACATGCAACTTACACAAAGCATACGGTCAAATTCGTATGTGAAAGGAGTTTCCAATGATATAATTTTCACATTATACATCTCATGTACTCCCTCTGTTCAAAATTACTTGACTTTCATTTGTTCAAAAATGGATGTACCTATATACTAAAACATGTCTACATACATCTATATTTTAATAAATGGAAGTCATGTATTTGGAACGGAGGGAGTACTATTAATCTTGTCAATAGTCAAATTGGAAACCATCTCTAGTAGAGTACGTACGAATCTAACAATATTGATTGGGCGTTGTTGAATGTTGATACCTTCTTGATCAAAGTAGAGATACTTTGACTACACATAAAACCTATATGTAAACTAGAAAGGATAGGAGGGAGTATATTGTACGCTCAAAAATGAAACGAACATTGAATACCCTTTATATATGATTTGCGGATGCTATGATCACCGGTTCAAAATTTTGAATCCGCCTTAGGTATCACGTGCCCCCACTCGTTCCCTCTCGATTTCATCTCGGGGTCCAGAGATCTATTGAAAGAGGACTAGGGTGGGTACATGCGAATGATACTCGGCAGAATGTTCAAATGAGGCATGCGGGAGGATGGACTCGACTGGAGGGCGACATGATCGATGGAGAAGAGGGTTGGAGAGGAAAGAGAAATAAGCAAACGCCACATGATTATACTTGAACTGCTCAAATAAACAATAAGTTGTCTCGCTTGGCCTACATAGTGAAAGGCCTAATGCGCAACGCGGAGCACTGATGCTCGAATATGGCCGGGAAAATAGGGAAACCGACATGTAGGGCACACCCGTCGGGACGATGTAGCGCAGACTAGTCCAATGGAGGAGCTGGCCCACGACCTCCTCGCCGCCAACAACCGTTCATGTGGGTCGTTGGGGCCAACAACGGGGCGCAGCTCCAGCACCACCTCTGGACACGGCGACCGCGGTGAGCGACACACTCATATCATCGCTAGACATGGTCGGTTTCAGTGTGCCAAGGGTGGCGTTAGTGCTGTGACACGACCAACAATATGTTTGGTTTGTGCTCAAGGTTGCCCCATTAAAGCATTGGGTAGCCAAAATTTTGGTTGAGGTATTGGTTGCCCATGATTTGGCTGACATTGGCAAGAAAAATGAACTAGAGTTGGCTAGAGTTCATTGGCATGCCAAAAAAATGGCAACCATCCAAACAAAGACCAATCTTTCAGTCATGACCAAAATTTTGGTTGAGGTATTGGTTGCCCATGATTTGGCCGACATTGGCAAGAAAAATGAACTAGAGTTGGCTAGAGTTCATTGGCATGCCAAAAAAAAAATGGCAACCATCCAAACAAAGACCAATCTTTGGGTCATGACTGTCGGGGGTTGGGTGCGACATATGCCAACAGATGACTTATCATGGTGGGAGCGAGTAGAACGTCACCGGTGCCTGGAAGCGGGATAAGGCGTAGACACGTACGCCGGTGAACTTTACCCAGGTTGGGGGCTCTCGGTGGAGATAATACCCCTACTCCTGCTTTGCGGGGTCTCCGCATGATCACTAAGGCACTAGTGCTACAAGTTGCTCCTTGAGCTGTGTCTAGAGGTAGGAGAAGGCAATGCTAGCTCTTGCCTGCCCTAGGTTACTGGCTAGTCGTATCAGAGTTGGAACCCTTTGCATGGGTGCCCTAGGGGGCTTATATAGGCCTACCCCCAGGGGTACAATGGTAATCCGTCCGGGTGTTGGGCCCGGCTATCATTGTCTCCGGCCTCCGGCTTCTCCGTTGATCGTTGGGGCCCGCCGCCTGGTGGGCCCCGCTGACTGGTTGGTGGCTGCTTACTGTAGTCGTGCCGTTGATGATGAGAGTTTGGTCATCCCAGTGTGGCTACAGTCCCGCCGCCTGGTGGGAGTTCACTGTAGCCACACCTGGTCTTATCAGCTTAATGGCATGCTTGGCTCGGGGCAAGGGACGGCCGCCTGCTGGAGGCCGGCCCCTCCCAAGTCCCTCCGGTTGGGCTTCCGCCGTCTTCTATGGAGTCACTGCCTGATAGGGCCCGCCGCCGGCAGGCCGTACCGACAGGTCATCGTGGGGAACAAGACTCCGCCTGCTCGGAGTGACGTCAGGGGGGACATGGTAAAGTGCCACACCGTGCGGAGATCTCCGCCTGTACGGGGCACTGTCGCCACGCCCGTCTTGGGATTCGTGGGTGACGTGTTTCACTGTAGCCATGCGCTATCTTGTACTCTTGATGGGGGCTCAGACTCTGAGGGCGGCGGATGGCCGCCCTCTCTGGGAGCCGGCCTGCTGGAGCCGGCCGCTCCCAGTGTCGTCTTCTAGTGCTTTGACTGTCCTCTGGCTGTCGGCTTCTGAGCTAGCTGGCCCCTAGAGGGCGGAGCTTTTAACCGGGGTCTTTATGGGATGAAGCCGGTCGAAGTTTTGATGTACCAAGGGACTCGGGTGAGGCTACCCGTGGCCCATTACTCCGACAGTAGTCCCCGAAGCCGGCGAGGTGTCGCGGTCGAGGGGCCGTGAAGACTCAGTGGCTTCCCCCGTCACCAAGCTCCTGAGGGTGTTACGATCCACTTTGCAGCGCACCGACACCTTGGTCCGACTTGCGGTGCGCTGGCCTCTAAGGCCGGCTTCGACAAGGCGGGGTCGTCGGCCAATTTCGAACATCACGACGGTAGAATAGGTGGAGTGCCTGCTAAGCTTCCCAGGCCGCCGCCCGCCGTGGGAACGCCACGCAGCGCATGCCCGCCCAGCCAGCCTGCCACCCCATGCTTTTGTTGGGACGTGATAGTGGGCCGGGCCCGCCACCACCGGGCCTCGGCACGTGGGCGGATCCGCTGTGCCGAGGCGGGTGGTTGCGATTCCCACGGGCATTCATGGCGTGGTAAGTGCAGTGGCGAACATGGGGTCATGGGGTCATGGGCACAGTTAATCCCACGACCCACGCCCCGTCCCCTCGGCTTCACAGCCCGAGGGCTATAAGTAGGGGGAGGGAGGAGTACGGCAGGGCACGCACGCTCCCTCCCACTCCTTCTTCCTCCTCTCGCTCTTGCTGCCTCTTGTCGTGGTGCTATTACTGCCACCGCCACTGCGCTCTTTCCCCTCCCGCAGCCCCGCCCAAGGCCATGGCGCGCGAGAAGGGCGACGACTGGGATGGCTCGACGGTCATTGAAGACCACATCACCTTTCTTCGCGACACGCGCTGGATGCCCAGCACGACATTCGTCAAGGTGCGGGTGCCGCCGGAGACGGAGATCTCGCCGGCGCCGCATGGGCACGAGCGGGTCGTCTTTCGCTCACACTTCCTCCGCGGCTTCGACCTCCCGGCGAGCGGCTTCTTCCGCTTGTTCCTCGACTTCAACCACCTCCAACCTCATCATCTGACGCCCAACTCCGTGACCCTGCTCTCCGCCTTGGTCATGGCATGCGAGGGCTACATCGGCATCCTCCCCACAATCAAGCTGTGGGGAGCATTCTTCTACGGGAAGCTGGGTACCTCCACCAAGGACACGCCAGTCGAGTGCGGCGGCTACGTCGCCGTGCCCCGGCCGGCGAAACGGAACGCCTTCCCGGTCATCAAGCTGGCCCAGTTGGTGAAGATGTGACAGCAGTCCTACTTCTACATCGAGAACGTAGATCCTACTGCCGACTTCCTCAACCTGCCGCCCTACGAGGCCGCCCCCCCACCGGGCTCCGGCCCAACTGGGGATACAAACCGAAACCGGTGTCGGCGGACGCGGCGGCCGCCATTGGCCGACTCCGGGTGCTCCAAGAGTTGGAGGGCCTCGTGGCCTCCAACCTCCTCGTCTGCTTTGTCGAGCACCGGATTCTCCCGCTCGAGAGCTGCCCTCATCCGATCTTTCGTATGGGCGGGCATCGCGACCCGTGCCGGCTGTGCACGAAAGGGATGCCGCCCGCCTAGGTCGCGTAGATGGTGAACGAGATCTCCGACCTCAAGATGTCGGAGGAAAACTGGCGTTACGGAAAGCGGCCGTACTCCCGCCACAATTCGCCGCCTGCCGTAAGTCCCTTGATTTCTTCCTTTAGATTTGTCTTTTGGTCTTCTTTCCTTGTGATTCAACTCCTTTCTTGAGCGCAGATTTACATGTCTGCAGCAGCAGCCGCCATCGTGGGGCCGGGTGGTAACTACCACCCGGACAGAGCGGTGAGTGACAAGGATGACCCTGACTTGGGGGTGGCCGCCCTGGCGGATGAAGCAACATGCGGCGGTGGCAGCGGAGCAGGCGGCACCAAGGAAGGCGGCGGCGTGGAGACCTGGCCCAACGACGACGATGACGAGGATGAGCCGTGCCCCACTCGGAGCACGGCCAACACCGGCGCCGGCCCCTCTGCTGGGCCGCCCGCCCGCGACGACAAGCGTAAAAAGAAGCAAGGCGCTGCCCTGTTCGGCAGCGCGCCAAAGAAGCCCAAGAACCCGACCGCAGCGACCACGCAGCAAGAGGCCACAGCCAAGGCGGCCAAGTATCAGAGGCAGCCGAAGGTGCCCGTCATGGTATCGGCATAAGTGTCTCTCTCTGGACTTCACTCCTTCCATCGATCCGGCCTAAAAGTAAATTCCTTGTTGTGTCTTCATATCTCAGGGACCCTCTCACCCTCGAGAAGTCGGGCACCGCCTCGGTTATTAGGTTGGCGACAACCTCTTCCACCAGCCGGTGGATCGATCCGGCCGCCAACCTCTGGGAGGCGACAGAGCAAAACACGCGGGAGGCGCGCGATGAAGAGGCCGACCGCATGGCGAAGGCGGAGGCGGACAAGGCCGCAGCCTCCGCGGCGAGGAGGTTGGCGCAGGCGGAGGCCGAAGCCGCGGAGAGGGAGCGGCTCGCGGAGGCCGCGCGTCGCCAGGAGCCGCTGTTTGTGACGCCACTAAACACTGCGCCACCTCCGCCGGAGCTCGAAGCAACGACCGGGGGAGCCGGCGAGGAGCACCCGGTCATGGAGAGGGAGGGCGGCGATGTGGTCATGCCTCACCTCTTCGTGCCGCCGCTGCCACCGACTAGCGAAGCGCGGGTCGAGCAGCCGGCCGAGCCGCCAGTGCCACCGGCTGAGAACGTGGTGGTGACGGACCTAACTCCTCAGGTCCGCACACCTGTGCGCCGTCGTCTTGAGAAGGCGGCCTCGGCCCCACGACCACTGGAGACCGGAGCCACGAGCTCGTCGGTCCCCGACACCGAGGCGTCCAGCACCGCGCCGACCGGCTGGGTGCGCGGAGGCGGGACGGGCGCCCTGAACCAGGCATCCCTTGACGTCCAGGCCAAGCTCCCGGCCGAAGTCGAGGCCCTTAGGCGCTGAAATGAGGCATTCCTGGAATCGCGAGCTGCTATCCGCGTAAGCTTCCTGCTTCTTCTTTCCTTTGATCTTCTTTCGACTTTCGTGGGGGCGCGCCAGCGCACCCACTGGGTGTAGTCCCCAAGTTTCGGGCCGACTGCTGAGCAGGCGGTCCGGAACTTCATCTTGTTGGAGCTAAGTGTTGATCTTGTCCGGCATCCCCCTTCCGCAGGACTACCACAACCTTCATGCGGTCGCCTACAACTCTAGGGTTCAGGAGCTGGAGACGCAGACCGGCCATCTGTTCGAGAGCCGGAGTGAGCTTCTGTTCCTTTATTCTGCGGGGGCGCACCAGCGCACCCCTGGGGTGTAGTCCTTAAGGTTCAGGCCGACTGCTTTGTTACTTGACTGATGTTCTTCCTTTTGTTTCTTTCTTCAGGGGCCAATGCTGCCTTGCAGCAGCAGCTAGGCGAAGCCAACACCGCCCTGCGTGGCAAGGAGGCGGAGTACAGCAAGCTGACCGAAGAGCGGGACCGGCTGGTCACTCAGCTTGCTGAACACGCGGAGGCCCTCAAGGCGGCCCATTCGGAGGTGAAGACGAAGGAGGCGGACCTCCTCGCCGAGTTTGAGGTCGAGCGCTCCGCCTGGGCCGACAAGGAAGCTCAGATGACGGCCTGCTTCAGCAGTATTGAAGATTTGGTTGATGGTAAGCTTCATTCTCTTGGTTTCTTGTTTTGAATTGCCGGTCCTTTTTCAGGCCGATCCCTTGCTTACAACCTTGGCCTTTCTCTTTTCTTCTGCCCAAGCAGACTTCTTCCCGGGCCACTCTGTCGCCGCGATCCAGATGATCGAGGCTCAGCGCGAAGAGCGGAGGGCAGAAGGCATGCAGATCGCTACTAACGCCCCCCAGACTCTCAGCAAGCAGATCCTCAACATCCAGGCCCGCCTTCGGCCTGCTCATCAAATGTCGCGCTGCCTTTAGCGTATCGGCACCCATGCGGTCTCCACCCTCTGGCCAGGCCTGCCGGCTCCACGTACTCCAAGTCGGACTGCCGACTGGCTGGAGGTGGCGGCCGGCCGCCTGGAAGCCTGGAATGGCTCAGTAGCCCGGGCATGAGCATGCCGGGCCTTGGAATTCGTCAAGGCATGGTACCCTGGGCTAGATCTAGCCCAGTTGGCCATGTTCCGGCTGGAGGCGTAGGAGGAGCTGGCGGTGGTGGAAGCCGAGCTCATCAACAGGGCGGCGACGATCGCCGACTTCACCGATACTAGCGTCTTTGTCCCGGAGGTGGCCGAGGAAGGCACCAAAGCGCCGCAGGAGTGGCTCGGGCTAAACCCGGAGGATAGTGAAGATTCAGGTGAAGTCATTGACTCCACCGATGAAGGGGAAGAAGGGGAGGAGGAGGAGGAGGAGGAGGAGGAGAGCGAAGTCGACCTGCCGGAGGTCGGGGTGGACGGTCATCCCCAGCCTGACCGGGCCTCAAGCAACGAGCCGCGCACCGGGGCGCCGACTGCTACTGGAGACGGCCAGGCGGGAATCGACCAGCCACCCGTTCCTCCGATGGATGCCACCGACTCCGTCCTCCAGCCCTCCACCGTCCCGACTGCCGCTGCTAACTCTTCTGCCCAGACAGAGCCGCGTGCCGCGTCAGGCGGCACAGCCGACTCCAGCGTTCAGTTGGAGCCTTCTGCTGCGCCAACTGGCACCGCCTAGCCGGAACCTTCTGCTGCTCCTTAGGACTTTCTCTTTTCCCCTGTTTTACTAGAGTCTTGGACAACTTGGTTAAATTTCAGTTCCACCCACGGGGTGTATGTCGAACTTTGTTTGAATGCCGGCCGGTAGGCCTTTATCCTTGTAAATATTATATCATTGCTTATGCTTGCTGTGCCGACGTCTAGCTTTTCTTCCCTTTTGCTCCTTGGTTTTTTTCCTTTGCCGCACTCCCTTGGCTATCCTCTTGCCAGCCAAGCAGCCGCTCTGCGGACTGCGGCTGGGTTGAGTACTTTTAGCTGTTTGTGGGAGGGCTAGTACTTAGCCATTCGGAGCATTGATAATAAAAGCAGAGGCCGGCCGGCCGGCTGCTCGGCAGCCGGACGACTAGGTGTGATGCCGGCCTCTACAATATGCGTTCCTTCCTTAGTCATTTTTCATGTGGGGCACTGTTTTGCAACCTTTGCCCGCCATGCAGTCGCTCTGCGAGCTGTGGCTTCTGACAAAGGAAGTTTTTGGTGCCGACACACTACTTGTCCGGCTGCAGGAGGCGGCATATAGCAAAAGGCGGTGAGGCTCCAGGCCGACTGATCGAACCCGGTGCCAGGTAGAAGAAATAAAACTACACATTCTCATAGGCATAACACTTATCATATAGATAAAAGAGGGTAGTCCCCGAGCTCTTCTCGGGGGACCCGGAGTCTTTATACATAGCACAAAAGGTAGCATGATACATACTGCTTTCAACTGTAAAACCTTCGGAGGAGGTTTGCGTTCCATGGCCTCTCCGTCTCTTTGCCTGAATCATCTCTCTTGCGCGCTTTGGGCTTCTGGGCATCAATCAGATAGTAGGAATCGTTGCCCAGCACCTTACCGATGATGAAAGGGCCTTCCCAAGGTGCCGAGAGCTTGTGCTATCCGGCTGTTCGCTGGATCAGCCGGAGCACAATGTCTCCCTCCAGGAAGGATCTTGGCTTCACTTTGCGGTTGTAGTATCGGCGCAAACTCTGCTGGTAGATGGCCGACCGGCTGAGTGCCAACAGCCGGCCTTCCTCCAGCAAGTCGACACCGTCTTATCGTGCCTCCTTAGCGTCCGCCTCGGTGTACATGGTGACTCTTGGGGAGTCGAATTCGATGTCTGTCGGGATGACGGCTTCAGCACCGTAGATGAGGAAGAAGGGCGTGAAGCCGGTTGACTTGTTCGGAGTTGTGCGCAAGCTCCAGAGGACGGCCGGCAGCTCATCGAGCCAGCAGCCGGCCGAACGCTCCAGAGGCTCGACCAGTCGGGGCTTGAGGCCGGACAGAATGAGGCCATTTGCGCGCTCCACCTGGCCATTTGACTATGGGTGGGCAACGGACGCTAAGTCTAGGCGGATGCCCTGTGTTGCACAGAAATGAGCCAAGGCTCCTTTGGAGAAGTTGGTGCCGTTGTCGGTGATGATGCTATGTGGTATGCCGTATCGCGTGGTGATGTCGGCGATGAAGGTCACGGCAGTCGGCCCCTTTAGCTTCTTGATTGGTTTTGCCTCTACCCACTTGGTGAACTTGTCCACAACGACAAGCAAATGAGTCATGCCACCACGGGCCATCTTGAATGGTCCTACCATATCCAGGCCCCAAACAGCAAAAGGCCAGGCTATGGGAATGGTCTTGATTGCAGAAGCCGACAGATGTGGCTTGGAGCGGAACCTCTAACACCCTTGACACTTCTGAACTAGTTCTTTGGCTTCTTCTAGAGCAGTCGACGAGAAGAACCCATGGCGGAAAGCCTTGGCCACAAGTGATCTTGGAGCCGCATGGTGGCCGCACTCGCCTTGGTGGATATCCGTGAGTATTTCTTGGCCTTGGTTCGGCTCCACGCAGCGCTGATAAACCCCGGTGACACTTCGTCGCACTAGCTCTCTGTTGACTATGGTGTAGGCTGCTGCTCGCCTTTGGACTTGTCGGGCCGAGATCTCATCAGTCGGCAGCTCTTTATTCACCAGGAACTTGAGAATTGGCTGAGCTCAAGATGGTGCTACAATTTCTTTGACTGCTACTACCACAACTTGTATGAGGGCGGTTGGGCCGGGAGGCGGCAGGTTGGCAGCTGCTTCTGCCTGCTGTGCTGATGAAGTCCCCGGGCCGACTGCTGAAGTCCCCGGACTGGGCTCTGGAGTCCCCGAGCCGGGTGCGGCTGCAGCAGTCCCTGGGCCACCTGCCGAAATCCCCGTGCCGGCCTCTGGGACTGTCAAGTCGGATCTGACTGCTTCGGGAGGAGCCGACATAAAGATGGAATTTGATTCAGGAGACGACTTGACAGACGGCTTGAGAAGGCGGCGTAGGGCGACGCCGACTGGTATTGCTTGTCGGGTGGAGCCAATCCGTGCCAAGGCATCTTCTTGTTCGTTGTCGTTTCTTGGCACGTGAAGGAACTCCCACCCGTCAAAGTATCCGCTGAGTTGCTGCACGAGGAAGCGGTAGCTTGCCATGTTTGCATCCTTGGCATCCTAGTCGCCTGACGACTGCTGGACCACCAAGTTGGAGTCACCATAGCACAGGATCCGGCGGATGCCGAGTTCCTTGGCAAGCCAGAGCCCGTGCATGAGTGCCTCATATTCAGCTACATTGTTGGAGGCGGCGAAGTGGACTTGTAGCACGTACTTGAGCTTGTCGCCTTTGGGAGAGGTGAGGACGACGCCGACTCCCAGACCGGTGCGCATTTTTGAACTGTCAAAATGCATCCGCCAATGGGTGGAGTCTGGTGCAGGCGGCAAGTACTGGGTCTCGGCCCAGTCGACGAGGAAGTCAGCCAACACTTGTGAATTGATGGTGGTGTGAGGCTGGTAGTAGATGGTGTAAGGGGCCAGATCAATAGCCCACTTGGCCACTCGGCCAGAGGCATCTCAGCTCCCAATGATCTCAGCAAGCGGAGCCATGCAGATGATGGTTATTGGGTGCTATTGAAAGTAAGGCTTCAGCTTCTTGGCGGCAAAGTGCACGCCGTAGCACATCTTCTGGTAGTGCGGGTAGTTTTGCTTGGAGGCGGACAGTACTTCGCTTAAGTAATACACCGGTCTCTGGACCGGCAATGCTCTGTCCTCCTCCTTGCGCTCCACCACCATGACTATGCTGACAACCCGACTGGTGGTTGCAATGTAGAGGAGCATGGGCTCCTTCTCAGTTGGAGCCGCCAAGATAGGCGGAGTTGCCAACGTCTTCTTGAGTTGGAGAAATGCTTCGTCCGCCTTGTCGTTCCACTCAAAAAAGTGGTATTCTTCATGATTTGGTACAAGGGAAGAGCCTTCTCACCCAGCCGGCTGATGAAACAGCTAACTGACGCCAAGCAGCCGATGAATTTCTGCACGTCCAGCAGTCGGGTGGACACTTCCATCCTATCAATTGCCTTGATCTTCATAGGGTTGCACTCTATGCCGTGCTCTGAGACCAGGAAGCCGAGAAGCTGGCAGGCTGGTACTCCAAAGACGCATTTCTTCGGGTTGAGCTTGATCTAGAATCGGCGCAGGTTCTCAAAGGTTTCCTTGAGATCTTCTAGCAGCATGCCGCGCTTCTCCGTCTTCACCACCACATCATCCACATAGACATGGGCATTTCTGCCGAGCTGCTTGAGGAGGCACTTCTGCATGCAATGCTGAAAGGTGGTGCCGGCATTTCGCAAGCCGAACGTCATGGTCAGGTAGCAGAAGGCTCCAAATGGCGTGATGAAGGCGGTCTTCAGCCTGTCGGCCGGGTTCAGCTTTATCTGATGGTAGCCTGAATATGCATCCAAGAAACTCAACAACTCGCATCCGGCTGTGGAGTCTATCACTTGATCAATCCTTGGTAGGGCAAACGGATCTTTGGGGCAGGCCTTGTTAAGGCTGGTATAGTCAATACACATACACCACTGCTTGTTTTTCTTCAACACAAGGACTGGGTTGGCGAGCCATTCTGGAAAAAACACTTCCATGATGAATCCGGCTGCCGGAAGCCGGGCTATCTCTTCTCCAACAACTCTTCTCTTCTCTTTTGACAGGCGGCGCAAGGGCTGCCTGACCGGCTTGACGTCAGGTCGGACATGTAGTTTGTGCTCGGTGAAATCCGTCGGAACACCCCGCATGTCTTTGGGAGACCATGCAAAGATGTCCCGATTCTCATGGAGGAAATCGACAAGCTCGCTTTCCTATTTGCTGTCTAGGTTCGCACGTACAACAACGTGCCTCTCCGGGTGCTCTGGGTCCAAGGGTATCTTCTTTGTCCTTCGCTGGCTTGAACGAGCTCTCTACGTCCGACTCCTTGGGGGTGGGTGATATTTCCGGCTTCTTGCCTGCCATTGCCACCACCTGGTCTAGGAGCTGCTTCTCGGCTGCAATCACGAGGGACTCGGCCAGCCGGATACTATCCGCGGCGCAGGCGACCGACTTCTTGTAGTCTCCGACTACAGTTAGGATTCCCTTGGTACTCGACATCTTCATCTTGAGGTAGGCGTAGTGGGGGACCGCCATGAACTTGGCCAGGGAAGGTCGGCCAAGCAGTGCATGGTAAGGGCTCTCAAGGTCCACCACCTCAAACCAAACTGGCTCTCGGCGGAAATGATTCTTGTCGCCAAAGAGGACATCAATCTGGGTCTTTCCGATTGGTGAGCAAGAAAGGCCAGGGACTATGCCATGGAATACAGTCCGACTGGGGAGGAGCTGCTTCTGCTTGATTCCAATTTCTCCATTGTGTCGTGGTACCGGATATTTATGATGCTGCCGCCATCTATCAAGACCCTGGAGAAACGTGCTGCTCGCCTTTCTGCTGCAAGGGTGGCATCCAGGACTAAGGCGTAGGAACCGAGGGAAGGCATTACTTCCGTATGGTCGGCCCTGCTCCAGCTGATGGGCTTCTCGGACCAGTGCATGAACTCTGGGGTGCTTGAGGCTACCGCATGCACCTCTTGCTGTTGTTGCCGTCTGCTGCGCCTGTCGTCGGCCACACTAGTGAACACGACATAGGCTCCGTGCTCTGCAGGATACTCGTCTTGAATGGCGCCAACTGGCCGGGCCGCCGGCTGTTGGGGCGGAGGAGGTGGCGGGCCGACAGGCGGAGGAGGTAGGAGGCCATCTCCCTTAGCAATCCTGGTGAGCCAATGACACTTCCGAGTAGTATGGTTGGACGGCTTCACGCCACTGTGGAACTTGCAGGGAGCATCAAGGGTCTGCTCGTACAAGAAGGCGGGCAGCCAGTTGGGCTTGCTGCCCTTCTGGCGCTTGGGCGCTGGCTGCCCCTCCCACTGCTGATCCTCGACTGTCGTCACCTGCCGGCTGTTGGAAGCCGGCTGGGTGGCCTTCCGCTTGTTATCGCTTGGGGGCTGTCTCTGACTGGTCTCGCTAGCCGGAATCCGAGGAGCCTGAGGCGCTACCTTGCCGGATGCATCGACTAAGATCTTCGCCTTCATGGAGGAGTCGGTCGTGGCGTGCTTCTCGATGATGATTAACAGTTCGTTAAGAGTCGCAGGCTCGTCGTAGAGAAGCCGATGCTTGAGGAGGGTGCCTTCTCGGCACCCGGCGGTGAAGTACTCGATGGCCTGCACCTCATGCACGCCCTCGCAGGAGTTGTGCAGCTCGGCCCAGCGCGTGAGGTAGTCGCGAGTCAATTCGCTGGGCCCTTGGACGCACAAGGAAAGCTGCCGGGGCTTGAGAGGCCGCTTGTACGTGCTGGTGAAGTTGCGGATGAAGGCCTCGGTGAAATCCACCCAGCTATTGATGCTGCGGGGCTTCAGACTGTTGAGCCACGTCCAGGCAGTGCCTTGAAGCATGAGCGGGACGTACTTCACAGCAACGCGCTTGTTGCCGTTCGCTATACTGACGGCCGTGGAGTAATCGACTAGCCAGTCCTCCGGCTTCACGGAGCCGGTGTATTTGGGCGTGTCTCGCGGGAGAGTGAACCCTTTGGGGAAGGGCTCATCTCGGATCCGGGTGCCAAAGCATGGTGGGCCCAGGGCGTCTTCTTCTTCTAGCGCCAGGGATCGGTTGAGGCGATCGATCCGATGGCGGGCGTTGTTCTCTCCGACTCCCTCTCTGCGGCCAAGGCGGTCGCCGAGTGTCGGGTGTGTGACAGGAGGCAGACTGGGGTGCCTCGCTCCTCGAGGCGGAGGAGGCGGTAGGTCGCCTCGCCGCTCCACCACATGAGGGCGGCCGTCCTTGTCTCGCTTGATGGAGAGGCGCGTCCAGCCGCGGCTAGCAGCCGCCTCGTTGCCTTTTCCTCCGCGGGCGCCACCAGTCGGCGTCTGGGATGTCACCCTATGATCTTGGCGTGGGGGCGGCTCGTTGTTTCGTCAGGCTGGAACTTCAGCGCGGCAGGTGGCTTCGTGCTGCACGGCGGCCGCGTCTAGGAGCTACTGGACTCGCTCCATCATGTGGTGGCGCTCGTCGCCGTTGTATTTTTCCAGCTCATCCGTCACCGCCTGGGCGGCCCGGATGTTCCCTGCAGGCGTGGAGTAGATGGGGCGCTCTGCCCCGAACATACTGGCGACGGTCGCGCCACACTGCCGAACCGTGCCGAGGCAGCTAGGCCCCTCAGGAGCCGGCGTGCCGCCTATGGCTCGATCCATCTCGCGCCGGTAGGCATCCGAGAGACGGCGCATGCTGGCCAGGCGGCCAGCGCTCTCGAGAAGCTGGATGCGGCGTGCCTCTAGCACCTCAGCATCCGCGCCCTCTGGGATGGGCGCCGTTAGGTCGCGCAGAGTCGTGTCGAGGGGGTCTTGAGCATGCTCGTCCGAGTGCTCTCCGCTGTTGATGACGAGTACCTCAGTGACGGTGCTCCCGCCATTGTGCTCACAAGGAGGCGACTCGTCATAGACCACCACGTTGGTGGGGAACGCATCGAATGATGCCTTGTCGGAGTCGACGATCATCGGATCGATGGAGCCAACGGACTCCAGGTCCACAGTAGGCTGGCTGGTGACATGGAGCTAGTCGAGGAGACTGACGAGGCGGCTCTCAGGGCAGCTAGTGCCCGCGTTGGAGGCTGGCTCATCGGAGAGGTCGATCTCGCCGACGAGGTCGGCGAGGCAGCTCGCCGCGCAGGCGATCTCCGCACCGTGCAGCGCGTTGGGGCTGACGCCGTTAGGCATGCTGGGCTGGCTTTGCTCGCCAGGAAGGAACAGGGTTCCCGTCCAGAGTAGATCTCCGGAAGACAGTGCACCTTGCCCCATGGTGGGCACCAAATGTCGGGGGTTGGGTGCGACATATGCCAATGGATGGCTTATCTGTTGGGGAACGTAGCAGAAATTCAAAATTTTCCTACGAGTCACCAAGATCTATCTATGGAGAGACTAGCAACAAGGGGAAGAAGAGTCCATCTACATACCCTTGTAGATCGCTAAGCGGAAGCGTTCAAGAGAACGGGGTTGGAGGAATTGTACTCGTCGTGATCCAAATCACCGGAGATCCTAGTGCCGAACGGACGGCACCTCCGCGTTCAACACACGTACAGCCCGGTGACGTCTCCCATGCCTTGATCCAGCAAGGAGAGAGGGAGAGGTTGAGGAAGACTCCGTCCAGCAGCAGCACAACGACGTGGTGGTGGTGGAGGAGCGTGGCAATCCTGCAGGGCTTCACCAAGCACCGCGGGAGAGGAAGAGTAAGAGAGGTAGGGCCGCGCCTTGAGGGAGAGGTTCTCGTATCTCTGGCAGCCCCAAAACCCCCACTATTTATAGGAGGAGGGGAGGTGGCTGCGCCCCCATCTAGGGTTCCCACCCTAGGGGTGCGGCAGCCCTAGATGGGACTTGGAGGGGGCGGCCAAGAGGGGGAGAGAGGGGGCGCGCCCTAGGGTGGGCCTTTAGGCCCATCTGCGCCTAGGGTTTCCCCTCTCCCCTCCTAGCTGCGCCTTGGGCCCTGGTGGGAGGCGCACCAGCCCACTCTGTGGCTGGTCCCTTTCCACACTAGGCCCATGCAAGCCTTCGGGGCTGGTGGCCCCTCCCGGTGGACCCCGGAACCCTTCCGGTGGTCCCGATACATTACCGGTGACCCCCGAAACACTTCCGGTGGCCAAAACCTCACTTCCTATATATTATTCTTTACCTCCGGACCATTCTGGAACTCCTCATGACGTCCGGGATCTCATCCGGGACTCCGAACAACATTCGGTAACCACATACAAACTTCCTTTATAACCCTAGCGTCATCGAACCTTAAGTGTGTAGACCCTACGGGTTCGGGAATCATGCAGACATGACCGAGATGTTCTCCGGTCAATAACCAACAGCGGGATATGGATACCCATGTTGGCTCCCGCATTTTCCACGATGATCTCATCGGATGAACCACGATGTCAAGGACTCAATCGATCCCGTATACAATTCCCTTTGTCTAGCGGTATTGTACTTGCCCGAGATTCGATCGTCGGTATACCGATACCTTGTTCAATCTCGTTACCAGCAAGTCTCTTTACTCGTTCCGTAACACATCATCCCGTGATTAACCCCTTGATCACATTGTGCACATTATGATGATGTCCTACCGAGTGGGCCCAGATATACCTCTTCGTTTACACGGAGTGACAAATCCCAGTCTCGATTCGTGCCAACCCAACAGACACTTTCGGAGATACCTGTAGTGCACCTTTATAGCCACCCAGTTACGTTGTGACGTTTGGTACACCCAAAGCATTCCTATGGTATCCGGGAGTTGCACAATCTCATGGTCTAAGAAAAAGATACTTGACATTAGAAAAGCTTTAGCATACGAACTACACGATCTTTGTGCTAGGCTTAGGATTGGGTCTTGTCCATCACATCATTCTCCTAATGATGTAATCCCGTTATCAACGACATCCAATGTCCATGGTCAGGAAACCGTAACCATCTGTTGATCAACGAGCTAGTCAACTAGAGGCTTACTAGGGACATGGTGTTGTCTATGTATCCACACATGTATCTGAGTTTCCTATCAATACAATTATAGCATGGATAATAAACGATTATCATGAACAAGGAAATATAATAATAATAACTAATTTATCATTGCCTCTAGGGCATATTTCCAATAGTCTCCCACTTGCACTAGAGTCAATAATCTAGTTCACATCGCTATGTGATTAACACTAATAGGTCACATCGCCACGTGACCAACATCCAAAGAGTTTACTAGTGTCACTAAACTAGTTCACATCACCATGTGATTAAGACTCAATGAGTTCTGGGGTTTGATCATGTTTTCCTTGTGAGAGAAGTTTTAGTCAATGGGTCTGCAGTATTCAGATCCGTATGTACTTCGCAATTCTCTATGTCATATTGTAAATGCTGCTTCCACGCTCCACTTGAAGCTATTCCAAATGGTTGCCCCACTATACATATCCGGTTTGCTACTCAGAGTCATTCAGATAGGTGTTAAAGGTTGCATCGACGTAACCCTTTACGCCGAACTCTTTATCACCTCCATAATCGAGAAACATATCCTTATTCCTCTAAGGATAATTTTGACCGCTATCTGGTGATCCACTCCTTGATCACCTTTGTACCCTCTTTCCAGACATGGGGCAAGGCACACATCAGGTGCGGTACTTAGCATAGCATACTGTAGAGCCTACGTCTAAAGCATAGGGGACGACCTTCGTCCTTTCTCTCTTTTCTGCCGTGGTCGAGCTTTAAGTCTTAACTTCGTACCTTACAACTCAGGCAAGAACTCCTTCTTTGACTGATCCATCTTGAACACCTTCAAGATCATGTCAAGGTATGTGCTCATTTGAAAGTATTATTAAGCATTTTGATCTATCTTATAGATCTTGATGCTTATTGTTCAAGTAGCCTAATCCAGGTTTTCCATTGAAAAGCACTTTTCAAATAACCCTATATGCTTTATAGAAATTCTACATCATTTCTGATCAACAATATGTCAAAAACATATACTCATCAGAAATTCTATAATGCTCCCACTCACTTCTTTGGAAATACAAGTTTCTCATAAACTTTTGTATAAACCCAAAATCTTTGATTACCTCATCAAAGCGTACATTCCAACTCCGAGATGCTTACTCCAGTCCTTAGAAGGATTGCTGGAGTTTTGCATATTTATTAGCGTTCTTCAGGATTGTCAAAACCTTCTGGTTGTATCATATACAACCTTTCCTCAAGAAAACTGTCGAGGAAACAATGTTTTTGACATTCTATCTGCAAGATTTCATAAATAATGCAGTAACTGCTAATCCATTTCCAACAGACTCTTAGCATCGCTACGAGTGAGAAAGCCTCACCGTAGTCAACTCCTTGAACTTGTCAGAAAACATCTTAACGACAAGTCGAGCTTTCTTAATGGTGATTCTTACCATCATTGTCTGTCTTCCTTTTAAAATCCATCTGTACCCAATGGCCTTACAACCATCAAGTATTTCTTCCAAAGTCATGGATCCTTTCTCGGATTTTATGGCCTCGAGCCATTCGTCGGAATCCGGGCCCACCATCGCTTCTCCATAGCTCATAGGTTCATTGTTGTCTAGCAACATGACCTCTAAGACACGATTGCGTACCACTCTGAAGTAGTACGCATCCTTGTCACCCTACGAGGTACGGTAGTGACTTGATCCGAAACTTCATGATCACTATCATAAGCTTCTACTTCAATTGGTGTAGGCGCCACGGGAACAACTTCCTGTGCCCTGCTACACACTAGTTGAAGTGACGGTTCAATAACCTCATCAAGTCTCTACTATCCTCCCACTCAATTCTTTCGAGAGAAACTTTTCCTCGAGAAAGGACCCCTTTCTAGAAACAATTACTTTTGCTTCCGGATCTGAGATAGGAGGTATACCCAACCATTTTGGGTATCCTATGAAGATGTATTTATCCATTTTGGGTTCGAGCTTATCATGATGAAACTTTTTCACATAAGCGTCGCAGCCCCAAACTTTTAAGAAACAACAACTTAGGTTTCTCCAAACCATAGTTCGGTATCGTCTCAACCGAATTACATGGTGCCCTATTAAAGTGAGTGCGCTTGTCTCTAATGCCTAGCCCATGAATGATAGTGGTAATTCGATAAGAGACATCAATGGTACGCACCATATCCAATAGGGTGTAACTATGATGTTCGGACACACCATCACATTATGGTGTTCCAGGCGGTATTAATTGTGAAATAATTTCCACAATGTCTTAATTGCATCCTAAAGCTCGTAACTCAGATACTCATCTCTATGATCATATCATAGACATTTTATCCTCTTGTCACAATGATCTTCAACTTCACTCTGAAATTACTTGAACCATTCAATAATTCAGACTTGTGTTTCATCAAGTAAATATACTCAACATCTACTCGAATCATCTGCGAAGTAAGAACATAACGATATTCACTGCATGCCTCAACACTCATTGGACTGCACACATCAAAATGTGTTACTTCCAACAAGTTGCTATCTTGTTCCATCTTACTGAAAACAAGGCTTTTCAGTCATCTTACCCATGAGGTATGATTTGCATATCTCAAGTGATTCAAAATCAAGTGAGTCCAAACGATCCATCTGCATGGAGTTTCTTCATGCGTATACACCAATAGACATGGTTCGCATGTCTCAAACTTTTCAAAAACGAGTGAGTCCAAAGATCCATCAACATGGAGCTTCTTCATGCGTTTTATACCATGTGACTTACATGGCAGTGCCACAAGTAAGTGGTACTATTATTACTATCTTATATCTTTTGGCATGAAAATGTGTATCACTACGATCGAGATTCAATAAACCATTCCTTTTAGGTGCTAGACCATTGAAGGTATTATTCAAATAAACAGAGTAACCATTATTCTCCTTAAATGAATAACCGTATTGCGACAGACATAATCCAATCATGTCTATGCTCAACGCAAACACCAAATAACAATTATTTAGGTTTAGCACCAATCTCGATGGTAGAGGGAGCGTGCGATGCTTGATCACATCAACCTTGGAAACACTTCCAACACGTATCGTCAGCTCACCTTTAGCTAGTCTCCGTTTATTCCGTAGATTTTATTTCGAGTTACTAACACTTAGCAACCGAACCGGTATCTAATACCCTGGTGCTACTAGGAGTACTAGTAAAGTACACATTAACATAATGTATATCCAATATACTTCTATCGACCTTGCCAACCTTCTTATCTATCAAGTATCTAGGGTAATTTTGCTCCAGTGGCTGTTCCCCTTATTACAGAAGCACTTAGTCTCGGGTTTGGGTTCAACCTTGGGTTTCTTCACTGGAGCAGCAACTGATTTGCCGTTTCATGAAGTGTCCCTTCTTGCCCTTGCCCTTGTTGAAACTAGTGGTTTCATCAACCATCAACAATTGATGCTCCTTGATTTCTACTTTCACGGTGTCAAACATCGTGAATACCTCAAGGATCATCATATCTATCCCTGATATGTTATAGTTCATCATGAAGCTCTAGCAGCTTGGTGGCAATGACTTTGGAGAAACATCACTATCTCATTTGGAAGATCAACTCCCACTCGATTCAAGTGATTGTTGCACTCAGACAATCTGAGCACAAGCTCAACGATTGAGCTTTTCTCCCTTAGTTTGCAGGCTAAGAAAATCGTCGGAGGTCTTATACCTCTTGACGTGGGCACGAGCCTGAAATCCCAATTTCAGCCCTCGAAACATCTCATATGTTCCACGACATTTCGAAAAACGTCTTTGGTGCCTCAACTCTAAACCGTTTAACTGAACTATCACGTAGTTATCAAAACGTGTATGTCCGATGTTCGCAACATCCACAGACGACGTTTGGGGTCCAGCACATCGAACGGTGCATTAAGGACACAAGCCTTCTACTGTCCGCATAATCGCTACTGTCAACTTTCAACTATATTTTCTCTAGGAACATATCTAAACAGTGGAACTAAAGTGCGAGCTTACGACATAATTTGCAAAGATCTTTTTGACTATGTTCAGGATAATTAAGTTCATCTCATGAACTCCCACTCAGATAGACATCCCTCTAGTCATCTAAGTGATTACATGATCCGAGTCAACTAGGCCATGTCCGATCATCACGTGAGACGGACTAGTCATCATCGGTGAACATCTTCATGTTAATCATATCTACTATACGACTCATGCTTGACCTTTCGGTCTCTTGTGTTCCGAGGCCATGTCTGTACATGCTAGGCTCGTCAAGTCAACCTAAGTGTTTCCCGTGTGTAAATCTGGCTTACACCCGTTGTATCTGAACGTAAGAATCTATCACACCCGATCATCACGTGGTGCTTCGAAACGATGAACTTTCGCAACGGTGCACAGTTAGGGGAAACACTTTCCTGAAATTTTAATGAGGGATCATCTTATTTACTACCGTCGTTCTAAGCAAATAAGATGCATAAACATGATAAACATCACATGTAATCAAAAAGTGACATGATATGGACAATATCATTTTGCTCCTTTTGATCTCCATCTTCGGGGCTCCATGATCATCATCGTCACCGGCATGACACCATGATCTTCATCATCATGATCTCCATCATCGTGTCTCCATGAAGCTGTCTCGCCAACTTATTACTTCTACTACTATGGCTACTGGTTAGCAATAAAGTAAAGTAATTACATGGCATTGTTCAATGACACGCAGGTCATACAATAAATAAAGACAACTCCTATGGCTCCTGCCGGTTGTCATACTCATCGACATGCAAGTCGTGATTCCTATTACAAGAACATGATCAATCTCATACATCACATATCATTCATCACATTCTTCTTGGCCATATCACATCACATAGCATACCCTGCAAAAACAAGTTAGACGTCCTCTAATTGTTGTTTGCATGTTTTATGTGGCTGCTATGGGTTTCTAGCAAGAACGTTTCTTACCTACGCATATCCACAACGTGATATGCCAATTGCTATTTACCCTTCATAAGGACCCTTTTCATCGAATCCGTTCCGACTAAAGTGGGAGAGACTGGTACCCGCTAGCCACCTTATGCACCAAGTGCATGTCAGTCAGTGGAACCTGTCTCACATAAGAGTACGTGTAAGGTCGGTCCGGGCCGCTTCATCCCACAATACCGTCGAAACAAGATTGGACTAGTAACGGTAAGCATATTGAACAAAATCAACGCCCACAACTACTTTGTGTTCTACTCGTGCAAAGAATCTACGCAATAGACCTAGCTCATGATGCCACTGTTGGGGAACGTAGCAGAAATTCAAAATTTTCCTACGAGTCACCAAGATCTATCTATGGAGAGACCAGCAACGAGTAGAAAGAGAATGCATCTACATACCCTTGTAGATCGCTAAGCGGAAGCGTTCAAGAGAACGGGGTTGAAGGAGTCGTACTCGTCGTGATCCAAATCACCGGAGATCCTAGTGCCGAACGAACGGCACCTCCGCGTTCAACACACGTACAGCCCGGTGACGTCTCCCATGCCTTGATCCAGCAAGGAGAGAGGGAGAGGTTGAGGAAGACTCCATCCAGCAGCAGCACAACGGCGTGGTGGTGGTGGAGGAGCGTGGCAATCCCGCAGGGCTTCGCCAAGCACCGTGGGAGAGGAAGAGTAAGAGAGGTAGGGCTGCGCCTTAAGGGAGAGGTTCTCGTATCTCCGGCAGCCCCAAAACCCCCACTATTTATAGGAGGAGGGGAGGTGGCTGCGCCCCCATCTAGGGTTCCCACCCTAGGGGTGCGGCAGCCCTAGATGGGACTGTTGGGGAACGTAGCAGAAATTCAAAATTTTCCTACGTGTCACCAAGATCTATCTATGGAGAGACCAGCAACGAGTAGAAAGAGAATGCATCTACATACCCTTGTAGATCGCTAAGCGGAAGCGTTCAAGAGAACGGGGTTGAAGGAGTCGTACTCGTCGTGATCCAAATCACCGGAGATCCTAGTGCCGAACGGACGGCACCTCCGCGTTCAACACACGTACAGCCCGGTGACGTCTCCCATGCCTTGATCCAGCAAGGAGAGAGGGAGAGGTTGAGGAAGACTCCGTCCAGCAGCAGCACAACGGCGTGGTGGTGGTGGAGGAGCGTGGCAATCCTGCAGGGCTTCGCTAAGCACCGCGAGAGAGGAGGAGCACTTGGGAGAGGGAGGGCTGCGCCAGGGGCAAGGGTGAAGCTCCCATGCGCCTCCCCACTATATATAGGGGTGGAGGAGGCTGGTTTCTTGCCCTCCAAGTCCATTGGGGCGTTGGCAAAGGTGGGAGGAAAGAAATCCCATCATTTCCTTCCCCACCGATTGCTATCCCCCCTTTTTAGGGATCTTGATCTTATCCCTTTGGGATATGATCTTATTCCTTCTAAGGGGGGATCTTGGTGCGCCTTGACCAGGGGTGTGGGGCCTTTCCCCCACTACCCACGTTCATGTGGGTCCCCCCATGCAGGTGGGCCCCACTCCGGAACCTTCTAGAACCTTCCCGGTACAATACCGAAAAATCCCGAACATTTTCCAATGGCCAAAATAGGACTTCCCATATATAAATCTTTACCTCTGGACCATTCCGGAACTCCTCGTGACGTCCGGGATCTCATCCGGGACTCCGAACAACATTCGGTAACCACATACAAACTTCCTTTATAACCCTAGCGTCATCGAACCTTAAGTGTGTAGACCCTATGGGTTCGGGAGACATGCAGACATGACCGAGACGTTCTCCGGTCAATAACCAACAGCAGGATCTGGATACCCATGATGGCTCCCACATGTTCCACGATGATCTCATCGGATGAACCACGATGTCAAGGACTTAATCAATCCCGTATACAATTCCCTTTGTCTAGCGGTATTGTACTTGCCCGAGATTCGATCGTCGGTATCCTTATACCTTGTTCAATCTCGTTACCGGCAAGTCTCTTTACTCGTTCCGTAACACATCATCCCGTGATCAACTCCTTGGTCACATTGCGCATATGATGATGTCCTACCGAGTGGGCCCAGAGATACCTCTCCGCTTACACGGAGTGACAAATCCCAGTCTCGATTCGTGCCAACCCAACAGACACTTTCGGAGATACCTGTAATGCACCTTTATAGCCACCCAGTTACGTTGTGACGTTTGGTACACCCAAAGCACTCCTACGGTATCCGGGAGTTGCACAATCTCACGGTCTAAGGAAAAGATACTTGACATTAGAAAAGCTCTAGCAAACAAACTACACGATCTTTGTGCTATGCTTAGGATTGGGTCTTGTCCATCACATCATTCTCCTAATGATGTGATCCCGTTATCAACGACATCCAATGTCCATAGCCAGGAAACCATGACTATCTGTTGATCACAACGAGCTAGTCAACTAGAGGCTCACTAGGGACATATTGTGGTCTATGTATTCACACGTGTATTACGATTTCCGGATAATACAGTTATAGCATGAATAAAAGACAATTATCATGAACAAGGAAATATAATAATAACTAATTTATTATTGCCTCTAGGGCATATTTCCAACAGTCTCCCACTTGCACTAGAGTTAATAATCTAGCTCACATCGATATGTGATTAACACTCAAGGTCACATCCCCATGTGACTAACACCCAAAGAGTTTACTAGAGTCAACAATCTAGTTCACATTTACCATGTGATTAACACTCGATGAGTTCTGGGTTTGATCATGTTATGCTTGTGAGAGAGGTTATAGTCAACGGGTCTGAACCTTTTAGATCCGTGTGTGCTTTACAAATCTCTATGTCATCTCCTAGATGCAGCTACCACGCTCTATTTGGAGCTATTCCAAATAACTGTTCCACTTGGAGCTATTCTAAATTGTTGCTCCATCATACGTATCCGGTATCTCTACTCAGAGCTATCCGGATAGGTGTTAAGCTTGCATCGACGTAACCCTTTACGACGAACTCTTTTACCACCTCCATAATCGAGAAAATTCCTTAGTCCACTAGTTACTAAGGATAACTTTGACCGCTGTCCTGTGATCCATTCTTGGATCACTCTTGTACCCCTTGACTGACTCATGGCAAGGCACACTTCAGGTGCGGTACACAACATAGCATACTGTAGAGAGCCTATGATAAAAGCATAGAGGACGACCTTCGTCCTTCCTCTTTCTTCTGCCGTGGTCGAGCTTTAAGTCTTAACTTCATACCTTACAACTCAGGCAAGAACTCCTTCTTTGACTGATCCATCTTGAACACCTTCAAGATTATGTCAAGGTACGTGCTCATTTAAAAGTATTATTAAGCATTTTGATCTATCTTATAGATCTTGATGCTCAATGTTCAAGTAGCTTGATCCAGGTTTTCTATTGAAAACACCTTTCAAATAACCCTATATGCTTTCTAGAAATTCTACATCATTTCTGATCAACAATATGTCAAGAACATATACTCATCAGAAATTCTATAGTTCTCCCACTCACTTCTTTGGAAATACAAGTTTCTCATAAACTTTGTACAAACCCAAAATCTTTGATTGTCAGGACCCCGACTCAATGCCACATCGATCTAGCATGTAACACCTCATATCACTTTGCGGCCTCACGCACGGTATTCCCACGGGTGTCGCCTTACCTTTGCCCGGGACCGTTTGCGCCTTTTGGCACACGTATATGACAGTGTCGCTAGCATCCATATGATAAGGAGCCCGGGCTGACATGGCTAGTCGTAAACCCAAAGTGGCACAGACTTACAGGGACAGGCATCCATGACCCAGCATCGAACGTGTCGGTCATCAGCGAGTGAATCCAGGCTGTAGCACTGGGCTAGCAGGACTCCGGTTAACCGGGCTGTAGCGGGCTAACATGACTCTGGTATTCATCGCGTGACATTTCCCCGAAGGGACAGACACAGGAACGAAGAAGGACACATGCCGGCCAGCCTAAGTGTTCCGGAGCAGTAGCAAGCTACCATGGCTCAGTGAAACACTAGGAGACATTTCCCCGTAAGAGAGGCTACTAAAGATAAACAACTAGATGGTCAGATCCCACACATACCAAGCATTTCAATAACATACACACAATATGCTCGATATGTGCAAATACAACATGGCTTCACAACATGACTCTATGACTCAAGTAATTTATCAATAGGCTCCGAGGAGCGAGATATTACAAACATGGGTCTCATGACCCAACATTCAGAGCATACAAAACAAAGCACAAGCGGAAGCTATCATGTCTGAGTACAGACATCTATAAATGAAAAAGGCTGAGAAGCCTGACTATCTACCAATCCTACCGAGGCACAAGATCGTAGCTGAGGTAACAAGCTAAACGTCGAAGATCACGCGGAATTACTAGTGAGACTGAAGTCTCTCTGCAAAAACATAAAATAGGCAAACGTGAGTACAAATGTACCCAGCAAGACTTACATCAGAACTATCTACATATGCATCATTATCAACAAAGGGATGGTGGGGTTTAACTGCAGCAAGCCAGCTTTGACTCGGTGGCTATCCTGAACTACGACTGCAAGTAACTCTTTGAGGTGGCGCACACGAGTCCACATATTCACCATATCAATACACCACTATGGATCCGCTCCCGTCTCCCTACGAGAACACCATCCATAGCACTCACGCTTATCTTGCGTATTTTAGAGTATCCACTTTCACTTGTCTATGAACTGATATAAGCAACCCAGAAGTCCTTTTCCGCGGACACGGCTATTCGAATAGATCATATTAACCCTGCAGGGGTGTACTTCTTCACACACGCTCTCACCACTTACCGCCGTTTACACGACATGTACTCGGCAACCTTCAAGCGGAAGCCCAACGTGGGTGTCGGCCACGGCCTGCCTAAACACTCAAGTCTCTAGTCCAGGTTTATCGCCTATTCGGGTTCCATCCATGAGGAGATCCGGCCGGAGTTTCGCTCACAGCCCCAAACGATGTGAACAGGATTCCGTGACACCAAACGGGCGCCCGGTATACCCGGCCACGTGCCTACCGCATCACAGCCCACCCCTACGGTCAGCACTGCGCACGGCCTCCAGCATACTACAAACACCAGAAACTACTTGCAACTCCTGGACAGAGGACAAGGGTGATTAAGAAGCCGAGAGGGTCCATTGGTTTCGGGCCCAATGCGTGGTAGTAGCTGAATCATGGATCACAAACACAGAACTCAGTTCCTGAGGACGGCTGCAATGAGACAACCCACCATGTACTCCTACATGGCCTCTCACCGCTACCTTTACCAAATCGTGTTCACACACTTAGCTCACACACAGTAGGACATGTTCACACACCTCTGATTCATCCCCGATGAATCAGACCCGACTCAACTCTAAGCAGTAGCAGGCATGACAAACAAGCATGAGTGAGTAGGCACAACAGGGCTCAAACAACTCCTACTCATGCTAGTGGGTTTCATCTATTTACTGTGGAATGACAGGTCATGCAGAGGATAAAGGGGTTCAGCTACCGCAGCAAGTAACAGATGAATCATTGTTGTCCTAATGTAGTAAAAGAGAGCAGGAGCGAGAGAGTGAGATTTTATCGGAATGAACAAGGGGGTTTTGCTTGCCTGGCACTTCTGAAGATAGCATTGAGTCTTCATCAGTGTCAACGATCACATCATCGGTATCACGTCTATCGAGAGGGGACAATTACCGGCAACATAGAAGGGAACACAATCAATGCAATGCACAATATGATGCATGATCATGACATGGCAAAATGGATGTGTTTTGATCTAATGCAACTAGCAACAGATTAAATGAAGTTGGTTTGAATACAAGATTCAAATTTAAACTCCATATGTGATTATTCAAATGCCATTTAATTGATTTGTGCTAAACAGCAGCTATAAGTTGTTCTATCATGCATGAAAATGGTACAAATGGATTCCTTGAATTTTTCTGATAATTTTTCATATATAAATTATTTAATTTGGAGTTACGGTTGAATTTCTATGATTTTTAGAAGTTTTAGCTATTTTCTGGAATTTCCTGAATATAATAAAATAAACTAAATTCCAGAAAATGAATATTGCGTCAGCATGACCTCACCCTGACGTCATCAGGTCAACAGGGTGGGTCCAGGTCAAACCTGACGTGTGGGGACCACACGTCAGTGACAGGGGGGTTTAACAGAGGTTAGTTTAATCCTAATTAAGAGTTAGTGGCGCTGGGGCCCACTGGTCAGTGTCAGGGTTAATTAACAGAGGTTGATTAAGTTTAAACTAATCCTAACCCGAATTAGTAGGGACGGGGCCCACTTGTCATTGAGCCAGGGGAGGTCAAACCCCGTGGTCAACCGGGCTAACACGCCGGCGTTTAGCCGCCGGCGGCAGCAAACGCGGCGGAGGGCGCGGGATTTCCACTCCGGCGCCCAATCGAGCAGCGGAAGGCACGCGCGGGAAGCTGGGGCTCGTGCGCACCCACTGGTGCCCTCCGTTTCACCGGAGATGGCTTAGATCAACGACGGCGACCACTTGGGCGGCGGCCGGAGTTCGGGCGCGAGCGGGATCGGGCTGCGGGGCACTGGGAGGCCACCTGAGGGGCTCGGCGGCACCCTCGTGGCACCGGGAGCACGATGGAAGGCTCGGTTTGGGCGGAGGCGGACCGAGACGGCGACGGCGACATGGACGGCGGCGAGAGGCTTCGGCCGTGGTGGGGAGGAGGGCTACGGTGAGGGAACGAGGGGGAGAAGAGAGGGGAAACGGAGAGGGGCTCACAGCGGGACCAGCGAGCGCGAGGGCGAGGTCGGGGATGCCCGGTAGCTCCCGAATCGACGGCGAGTACCCACGGCGGCCGGAGGCGAGGATGGCGACGGCGATGGCTCCACGGGGTGCTCCGTCTTGCGTGGCTCGACGAGGAGGTAGAGGGGGTCGCG
>NC_041383.1:651573797-651581915 GCF_002162155.2 Triticum dicoccoides | reverse complement strand
CAGGGCATCCAGACGAGGAGGGGAGAGGCAGGCATGCAGGCGAGCTGGTGGCGTGGCGCGGTGGCGCGCGCGCGCGCCGGGCACGCTCCCCTCCCTTTGTCGAGGACGAAGACGACAGAGGAGGAGGCGGGCTGGGCCGGCTGGGCCGGTTGGTGGGCGCCAGGTGGGCTGCAGGTGAGTTAGGTAGGCTTCTGCTCTTTTTATTTTTTTTCTTCTGTTTTGTTTTATTTAATTTATTTTGCCACTGTTTTGAATTTAAAATAATTCAAACAATGCCAAAAACTCCTCTGAATATTTTATATTGCTAGATGGACTTTTCCAAAAGCTTATAAAATATTTCCGGGGGTATTTGAAATTATATTCTAATTATATGAATATAATTCAAATTCAAATAGCTAATGAATTAAATCCAAAGTCCCAAAAATAATTCCTAAAAAATGTTCAATATTTTGGTTGGGACCAGAACCCTTACCAAAAATTATCAAACATTTAAAAGGGCATTTTTGGAGCAATGAATGAGATTTCTAGGGTTTTTGCCCCTCTTTTATTTAAGTTTTTGAGGCTTCCAAAATCCCTCAGTTGAAGTTTCGAAAATATAGACATGATGCACACATGAAGCTAGCCTAGAGCACTACCAGCAGCTAGGGATGTGACAACTCACCCCCACTAAACAAGAATCTCGTCTCGAGATTCAAGCGTAGGGTAAAGTGAAGGGTAACGCAGACTAGTATAATCTTCACGATCCAGGGTGCACTTCAGTTGAACGTTGATTCATTCACCATCATTGTCTTGAAGTCTTGCCTTGAAAAATCCTGTCAACATGACATGGAGGAAAGAAGGAGACTCTAGCAGGGTCGATCTTCTCGAAGATCGAACAACTCACGGAACGAGACATAGGAACATCTCTCGAGCTGAGAGGCGAAGCACACATCCATAGGAATGGAGTGAAGCAGATGACGAAGGTTCACTAGGTAGACCACAATTTCACGCTTAAGAAGGTGGTAATCGATTGTCAACATAGCGAGGAGTTGAGTTGCCATGATACCATAATGATACACCTTAGGGAAGGTGACTCGTAGAGATATCCCCTTAAGTGGCAAAAAGAATTACTTTTGATTCAGAGATCATTGAAACTCTTTAAACCAGCCTAAGGCAATTCTCGAGCGATCGTTTGGAGGGGGTCAGTAGAATGGCATACTCAGACTTGGATGATGTGGATTACCTTGTTGAAGACAACGCAATGGATGAATTTGCTTATCACCGGAAATGGAAGAGACCCATGGTAGAATGGCACATTGGCGGTGCAAGCTGGGAACAAAATGCAAATGATGGGAATGATTCTAGTAACTGGGGAGAACTCAACAATAGAGAGTGAATCCACTGTTGAGAAGTTATAGCATAACCGAGGAAGTTGAGAGCAAACCTAGCTAGTGCTGATGGTGACACCTAACGCTTGTGCGTGCTCTCAAGAACTTGAGCATTTCCATAATCATCAAGGTTTTACCAATATCCGTGTCAAGGATTCTGGCAACACAACTTACTACCATGATGAATAGCGATGGACGATGCAGATGCAAAGGAGGATAACACTTTCTCAGATTTCACCTTAGCGAGCCAAGGAACAAAATCTGGACGATCGACCGAGAGACATTTAGCACTCCGCTTCTAATGTTCTCCTTGATGTGCTAGCGTAACCCATTCATAGATAGGGTTTGATATCTAGAACATCAAGTAAAAAGGTCGGACTTCGGGATCTCAAAATCCATAGGGGCAACTAGGGAGTAAATCCTACGAAATCCCTATGGGGAGGTGGCCAACTTCCTCAATCAAGATATTATAATAACAGGTCTTCCGGCTGGGTGTGTTGGCCACGACATCCACTTTACCGGTTTTCGAGGGACCGATATTATAATTCTTGGGAAATATTCCAACCATCATATCTGCCTCAGATTCAGATCTGGTTGGTGTCAGGATATTCCAGACTCATCGAGTCTAGGAAGAAAAATGAAAGTTTGCAACACAATTCAACGAGACAACGCTGCGAGATTCTCGGGGAATGAACTATGATAGTAAGCTCTAAAACATGAGCTGGTTCTGCTACAAACATGTGAACATGTTGTCCAAGACAAGCATGACCACAAAGTAGTCTTATAATAAAACACTACCGAGTTCAGGTGGGGAACCATCATTAATGACATCGAAGTCTCCACGCGTGGAAGTCCAAAGAGTTCACCTTGGACAGACTCCTTTATCTTTGAACAACTCAATCAGTGGCTTGGTGTGCTCGGAACACATATGGAATGAAGGTTGCAAGTCTCCAGACCACAGAATACTTCGCACGTATGCATGACTGACTTGGGATGATTCCAGAGGAAGCAACATTGACTTTCTCGAGTCCACGGCGGCAACTTGCATCAAATGCACATGAACTAGAGGAAGTCACTCCTTTCATCAAACAAATACTTCATGAGTTAGCATGAAGAAATGCTTTCAAAAGTTTCCAACACTAGCTTAATGTTCAACAAAATCATGGAGGAGATAAGGATGTTGTCAATGGGCTCAACAACAATTCTTCCGGGTTTCCCTTTAAAAGGAATTCCATAGTTAAGTGAACACGGTGATAGCATTGGTCAGACCAAAGATGTAATGGTGTATGCTCGAGGGATCAACCACGAATAAGACAACATTACGAGCATCGTTGGTACTGATTTGATTTGACGATAGCCCACACTCAAATCAAAGGATTGATAAGACAATAGGTCCAACAACTGATCACAAGGACCAATCGATGAAGATATCATCTTTCTTCAACACACACTACACAAGAATATCCCTTTGGAACGAACTAAGTCAGGCAAGCTCTTATATTCCAACTCTCCAGGTTGTTGTCTAGCTTAACCAACTAGCTCAGGGGTATCCAACACGGATTCTTGGAGAAAGGGTGGTTTACAGGATAAACCAACTTGATCACGAGCTCAACATAACAGTCAGGGAACAACCTGGTAATACTTCCGAGAAGATATTTGGAAAGTCACGAACCACCGGTATGTTACTAAGCTCGAGAACAATCTCGCTTTTGAGGGCAAGACGATATGATCAAATGAGTGAGGACTTGACAAGATCCTAACTCATCAATCGAAGGGTGCACCGAAATAAGGACTAGGTAGCACGATCAGTCTTAGAAGGATGATTCAAAAACCAACACGCTAAGAATGAAATTATTATCCTTTAACTACCAAGCAACGAGGTCGCTGGGAGTATTGATTTCACACATCACAATTCATTTGTCGGTATTCCGGTTGCATCAACACGAGGGCCGAGGAATGACTAATGATGGTGAGAAGTATCACTACATCAAAATTCATGAGAGTTGGTGCAGTTCTCATGACAATTCTGACATAAAGAGGGTAATACTCCAAGGTAGAACAGAACCAAAAGCTGGATTAGCAATTTGATCTGCGGAGCACAACTTCTTTGACCCAATCCTGGATAGGGAAGAGGTACTGGAGTTTGTTTCTCCTAGTCATTCCGCGATGGAATGGCTTGACGGACCACAAGAGTAATAGGCATCGATAAACGAACGCACGCATACTCTTGACTATCAATTGATAGACGAAGGTCAGTAGACAGCTAAAGAGGGACAACTCAAAGGAACATATAACTTTCTGAGTTGTGGATGCATAGATTAGTATGTCGAACCAAGTTCAACAAGTTTCTTCCGAATAACCCATGCAGAAAAGTAGAATTGGCAGGGTCACAATATATAATGGAGAACTCATCGAGAGCACTCTTGTTGTCATCTTTTGGTTCAGAAGAACTTCTGCCAAGAATGGTTCATGGTAATTGGAAGAAGGATGTACCACGAACCTCGAGGACTATCGCAAAGGTTACTAATATCCTAAAGGAACTAGCAAACCCTATCAACATGAAGTAAGTAGAGTGAATCTCGGGTTCAAAACCCAAGGAGTAGAATACCTACTACTAAGTAGCATCACGGGATGCTTTCGAGAATGATGGCCAGAATCATCACACTGGAAACACAAATCATGGCTAAATTACTAGATGATCCCCTAGGACACCTAGGGTCATAATAATATCTCCAACATATTTGTCGAGGCAACGGAGTACCTCAACTCACCGATTAGTGTGGTTAATCTGGCCCAAAGGAACATTGAAACGGGAAGAAAGGATTTGCAAATGCATCAGACTACTTAGAGACCTGGGATGACTCGGACAGCATAACGGCTGTAAATGCTCAGAAAAGATTTGAGACATTCACAAAAATGGTGGCATAACCACTCAGAAGCACAATATCAAGGTTTCGAGATCAACAATTAACATACGGAAGTAGTAGGAACTGAACTGAGACTTAAATCCAACAATCTTATAAGTCCACTGATTAGTAACACGTGATCCTAATAGAAAGAAGGGATAGCCTAGTTCTTAATCCCCGTAGAAGAGAAGATGATGACTCAGATCAGAAGGGCATGAGGTAAAGGAGTAAAAAGAGCCTTACGTTCCATCCCACAATCAATTCCCTTACATAACTAAAGAATTTCTAGACTCAACTTCGACCAGTTTGGCTTGGTAATCCTACAGGCAGTCAAGCTCTGATACCAACGTTGTCAGGACCCCGACTCAATGCCACATCGATCTAGCATGTAACACCTCATATCACTTTGCGGCCTCACGCACGCTATTCCCACGGGTGTCGCCTTACCTTTGCCCGGGACCGTTTGCGCCTTTTGGCACACGTATATGACAGTGTCGCTAGCATCCATATGATAAGGAGCCCGGGCTGACATGGCTAGTCGTAAACCCAAAGTGGCACAGACTTACAGGGACAGGCATCCATGACCCAGCATCGAACGTGTCGGTGATCAGCGAGTGAATCCAGGCTGTAGCATTGGGCTAGCAGGACTCCGGTGAACCGGGCTGTAGCGGGCTAACAGGACTCTGGTATTCATCGCGTGACATTTCCCCGAAGGGACAGACACAAGAACGAAGAAGGACACATGCCGGCCAACCTAAGTGTTCCGGAGCAGTAGCAAGCTACCATGGCTCAGTGAAACACTAGGAGACATTTCCCCGTAAGAGAGGCTACTAAAGATAAACAACTAGATGGTCAGATCCCACACATACCAAGCATTTCAATAACATACACACAATATGCTCGATATGTGCAAATACAACATGGCATCACAACATGACTCTATGACTCAAGTAATTTATCAATAGGCTCCGAGGAGCGAGATATTACAAACATGGGTCTCATGACCCAACATTCAGAGCATACAAAACAAAGCACAAGCGGAAGCTATCATGTCTGAGTACAGACATCTATAAATGAAAAAGGCTGAGAAGCCTGACTATCTACCAATCCTGCCGAGGCACAAGATCGTAGCTGAGGTAACAAGCTAAACGTCGAAGATCACGCGGAATTACTAGTGAGACTGAAGTCTCTCTGCAAAAACATAAAATAGGCAAACGTGAGTACAAATGTACCCAGCAAGACTTACATCAGAACTATCTACATATGCATCATTATCAACAAAGGGATGGTGGGGTTTAACTGCAGCAAGCCAGCTTTGACTCGGTGGCTATCCTGAACTACTGCAAGTAACTCTTTGAGGTGGCGCACACGAGTCCACATATTCACCATATCAATACACCACTATGGATCCGCTCCCGTCTCCCTACGAGAACGCCATCCATAGCACTCACGCTTATCTTGCATATTTTAGAGTATCCACTTTCACTTGTCTATGAACTGATATAAGCAACCCAAAAGTCCTTTTCCGCGGACACGGCTATTCGAATAGATCATATTAACCCTGCAGGGGTGTACTTCTTCACACATGCTCTCACCACTTACCGCCGTTTACACGACATGTACTCGGCAACCTTCAAGCGGAAGCCCAACGTGGGTGTCGGCCACGGCCTGCCTAAACACTCAAGTCTCTAGTCCAGGTTTATCGCCTATTCGGGTTCCATCCATGAGGAGATCCGGCCGGAGTTTCGCTCACAGCCCTAAACGATGTGAACAGGGTTCCGTGACACCAAACGGGCGCCCGGTATACCCGGCCACGTGCCTACCGCATCACAGCCCACCCCTACGATCAGCCCTGCACACGGCCTCCAGCATACTACAAACACCAGAAACTACTTGCAACTCCTGGACAGAGGACAAGGGTGATTAAGAAGCCGAGAGGGTCCATTGGTTTCGGGCCCAATGCGTGGTAGTAGCTGAATCATGGATCACAAACACAGAACTCAGTTCTTGAGGACGGCTGCAATGAGACAACCCACCATGTACTCCTACATGGCCTCTCACCGCTACCTTTACCAAATCGTGTTCACACACTTAGCTCACACACAGTAGGACATGTTCACACACCTCTGATTCATCCCCGATGAATCAGACCCGACTCAACTCTAAGCAGTAGCAGGCATGACAAACAAGCATGAGTGAGTAGGCACAACAGGGCTCAAACAACTCCTACTCATGCTAGTGGGTTTCATCTATTTACTGTGGAATGACAGGTCATGCAGAGGATAAAGGGGTTCAGCTACCGCAGCAAGTAACAGATGAATCGTTGTTGTCCTAATGTAGGAAAAGAGAGCAGGAGCGAGAGAGTGGGATTTTATCGGAATGAACAAGGGGGTTTTGCTTGCCTGGCACTTCTGAAGATAGCATTGAGTCTTCATCAGTGTCAACGATCACATCATCGGTATCACGTCTATCGAGAGGGGACAATTACCGGCAACATAGAAGGGAACACAATCAATGCAATGCACAATATGATGCATGATCATGACATGGCAAAATGGATGTGTTTTGAGCTAATGCAACTAGCAACAGATTAAATGAAGTTGGTTTGAATACAAGATTCAAATTTAAACTCCATATGTGATTATTCAAATGCCATTTAATTGATTTGTGCTAAACAGCAGCTATACGTTGTTCTATCATGCATGAAAATGGTACAGATGGATTCCTTGAATTTTTCTGATAATTTTTCATATATAAATTATTTAATTTGGAGTTACGGTTGAATTTCTATGATTTTTAGAAGTTTTAGCTATTTTTTGGAATTTCCTGAATATAATAAAATAAACTAAATTCCAGAAAATGAATATTGCGTCAGCATGACCTCACCCTGACGTCATCAGGTCAACAGGGCGGGTCCAGGTCAAACCTGACGTGTGGGGACCACACGTCAGTGACAGGGGGGTTTAACAGAGGTTAGTTTAATCCTAATTAAGAGTTAGTGGCGCTGGGGCCCACTGGTCAGTGTCAGGGTTAATTAACAGAGGTTGATTAAGTTTAAACTAATCCTAACCCGAATTAGTAGGGACGGGCCCCACTTGTCATTGAGCCAGGGGAGGTCAAACCCCCTGGTCAACCGGGCTAACACGCCGGCGTTTAGCCGCCGGCGGCAGCAAACGCGGCGGAGGGCGCGGGATTTCCACTCCGGCGCCCAATCGAGCAGCGGAAGGCACGCGCGGGAAGCTGGGGCTCGTGCGCACCCACTGGTGCCCTCCGTTTCACCGGAGATGGCTTAGATCGACGGCGGCGACCACTTGGGCGGCGGCCGGAGTTCGGGCGCGAGCGGGATCGGGCTGCGGGGCACTGGGAGGCCACCTGAGGGGCTCGGCGGCACCCTCGTGGCACCGGGAGCACGATGGAAGGCTCGGTTTGGGCGGAGGTGGACCGAGACGGCGACGGCGACATGGACGGCGGCGAGAGGCTTCGGCCGTGGTGGGGAGGAGGGCTACGGTGAGGGAACGAGGGGGAGAAGAGAGGGGAAACGGAGAGGGGCTCACAGCGGGACCAGCGAGCGCGAGGGCGAGGTCGGGGATGCCCGATAGCTCCCGAATCGACGGCGAGTACCCACGGCGGCCGGAGGCGAGGATGGCGACGGCGATGGCTCCACGGGGTGCTCCGTCTTGCGTGGCTCGACGAGGAGGTAGAAGGGGTCGCGGCGGAGCTGGGGAGCGTGTCGGGGAGGCGAGGGGAGGCCGATGGCGGCGGCTATGGCGAACGGCGGCGATGGGTGCGTTCGGACACGGGAGAGAGAGAGAGCGAGGGAGAGGAGAGGAAGAACCGGGGGGAGA
>NC_041383.1:651562922-651573537 GCF_002162155.2 Triticum dicoccoides | reverse complement strand
GGCAGGCAGGCGAGCTGGTGGCGTGGCGCGGTGGCGCGCGCGCGCGCCGGGCACGCTCCCCTCCCTCTGTCGAGGACGAAGACGACAGAGGAGGAGGCGGGCTGGGCCGGCTGGGCCGGTTGGTGGGCGCCAGGTTGGCTGCAGGTGAGTTAGGTAGGCTTCTGCTCTTTTTATTTTTTTCTTCTGTTTTGTTTTATTTAATTTATTTTGCCACTGTTTTGAATTTAAAATAATTCAAACAATGCCAAAAACTCCTCTGAATATTTTATATTGCTAGATGGACTTTTCCAAAAGCTTATAAAATATTTCCGGGGGTATTTGAAATTATATTCTAATTATATGAATATAATTCAAATTCAAATAGCTAATGAATTAAATCCAAAGTCCCAAAAATAATTCCTTAAAAATGTTCAATATTTTGGTTGGGACCAGAACCCTTACCAAAAATTATCAAACATTTAAAAGGGCATTTTTGGATCAATGAATGAGATTTCTAGGGTTTTTGCCCCTCTTTTATTTAAGTTTTTGTGGCTTCCAAAATCCCTCAGTTCAAGTTTCGAAAATATAGACATGATGCACACATGAAGCTAGCCTAGAGCACTACCAGCAGCTAGGGATGTGACATTGATCATCTCATCAAAGTGTACATTCCAACTCCGAGATGCTTACTCCAGTCCTTAGAAGGATCGCTGGAGCTAGCATACCTTTTAGCATCCTTAGGATTGACAAAACTTTTCTGATTGTATCACATACAACCTTTCCTTACAAAAACTGGTAAGGAAACTTGTCTTGACATCCATCTGCCAGATTTCATAAATGCAGCCAATGCTAACATGATTCCGACGGACTTTAAGCATCGCTACGGATGAGAAAATCTCATCGTAGTCAACTCCTTGAACTTGTGAAAAATTCTTCGCCACAAGTCGAGCTTCATGGACGGTGACATTACCGTCCACGTCCGTCTTCTTCTTAAAGATCCATTTATCTCAATGGCTTGCCGATCATCGGGCAAGTCGACCAAAGTCCATGCTTTGTTCTGATACATGGATCCTATCTCGGACTTTATGGCTTCTAACCATTTGTCAGAATTTGGGCCCACCATCGCTTCTCCATAGCTCGTAGGTTCATTGTTGTCTAGCAACATGACCTTCAAGATAGGATTACTGTACCACTCTGAAGTAGTACGTATCCATGTCACCCTACAAGGTACGGTAGTGACTTGATCCGAAACTTCATGATCACTATCATAAGCTTCTACTTCAATTGGTGTAGGTGCCACAGGAACAACTTCCTGTGCCCTGCTACACACTTGTTGAAGTGATGGTTCAATAACCTCATCAAGTCTCCACCATCCTCCCACTCAACTCTTTCGAGAGAAATCTTTCCTCGAGAAAGGACCCGATTCAAGAAACAATCCATATTGCTTTCGGATCTGAATTAGGAGGTATACCCAACTGTTTTGGGTGTCCTATGAAGATGCATTTTATCCGCTTTGGGTTCGAGCTTATCAATCCTGAAACTTTTTCACATAAGCATCGCAGCCCCAAACCTTTAAGAAACGACAACTTAGGTTTCTCTAAACAATAGTTCATACGGTGTCATCTCAACGGAATTACGTGGTGCCCTATTTAAAGTGAATGTGGTTGTCTCTAATGCCTAACCCATGAATGACAGTGGTAATTCGATAAGAGACATCATGGTACCCACCATATCCAATAGGGTGCAACTATGATGTTCGGACACACCATCACACTATGGTGTTCCAGGCGGTATTTATTGCGAAACAATTTCCACAATGTCTTAATTGTGTGCCAAAACTCGTAACTCAGATATTCATCTCTATGATCATATCATAGACATTTTATCCTCCTGTCACAATGATCTTCTACTTCACTCTGAAATTACTTGAACCATTCAATAATTCAGACTTGTGTTTCATCAAGTAAATATTCTCAACAACTACTCGAATCATCTGTGAAGTAAGAACATAACGATATCCACTACATGCCTCAGCACTTCTTGGATTGCATACATCAAAATGTATTTCTTCCCACAAGTTGCTTTCTAGTTCCATTTTACTGAAATCGAGGATTTCAGTCATCTTGCCCATGTGGTATGATTTGCATGTCTCAAGTGATTCAAGATCAAGTGAGTTCAAACGGTCCATTCGCATGGAGTTTCTTCATGCATATACACCAATAGACATGGTTCGCATGTCTCAAACTTTTCAAAAACGTGTGAGTCCAAAGATCCATCAACATGGAGCTTCTTCATGCGTTTTACACCAATATGACTTACATGGCAGTGCCACAAGTAAGTGGTACTATCATTACTATCTTATATCTTTTGGAATGAAAATGTGTATCACTACGATCGAGATTCAATAAACCATTCAGGTTCAATACTAATCTTGATGGTAGAGGGAGCGTGCGATGTTTGATCACATCAAACTTGGAAACACTTCCAACATATATCGTCAGCTCACCTTTAGCTAGTCTCCGTTTATTCCGTAGCCTTTTATTTCGAGTTACTAACACTTAGCAACCGAACCGGTATCTTAATACCCTGGTGCTACTAGGAGTACTAGTAAAGTACACATTAACATAATGTATATCCAATATACTTATATCGACTTTGCCAGCCTTCTCATCTACCAAGTATCTAGGGTAATTCTGCTCCAGTGGTTGTTCCCCTTATTACAGAAGCACTTAGTCTCGGGTTTGGGTTCAACCTTGGGTTTCTTCACTAGAGCAGCAGCTGAATTGCCGTTTCATGAAGTATCCCTTCTTGCCCTTGCCCTTCTTGAAACTAGTGGTTTCACCAACCATCAACAATTGATGCTCCTTCTTGATTTCTACTTTCGTGGCGTCAAACATCGCGAATATCTCAAGGATCATAATATATGTCCCTGATATATCATAGTTCATCACGAAGCTCTAGCAGCTTGGTGGTAATGACTTCGGAGAACCATCACTATTTCATCTGGAAGATCAACTCCCACTCGATTCAAGCGATTGTTGTACTCAGACAATCTGAGCACAAGCACAACAATTGAGCTTTTCTCCTTAGTCTGCAGGCTAAGAAAATCGTCGGAGGTCTTATACCTCTTGACGTGGGCACGAGCCTGAAATCCCAATTTCAGCCCTCGAAACATCTCATATGTTCCACGATGTTTCGAAAACGTCTTTGGTGCCTCAACTCTAAACCGTTTAACTGAACTATCACGTAGTTATCAAAACGTGTATGTTCGATGTTCACAACATCCACAGACGAGGTTTGGGGTTCAGCACACTGAGCGGTGCATTAAGGACATAAGCTTTCTACTGTCCGCATAATCGCTACTGTCAACTTTCAACTATATTTTCTCTAGGAACATAACTAAACAGTAGAACTAAAGCGCGAGCTACGACATAATTTGCAAAGAGTCTTTTGACTATGTTCAAGATAATTAAGTTCATCTTATGAACTCCCACTTAGATAGACATCCCTCTGGTCATCTAAGTGATTACATGATCCGAGTCAACTAGGCCGTGTCCGATCATCACGTGAGACGGACTAGCTAACGTCAGTGAACATCTTCATGTTGATCGTATCTACTATACGACTCATGCTCGACCTTTCGGTCTCCGTGTTCCGAGGCCATGTCTGTACATGCTAGGCTCGTCAAGTTAACCCTAAGTGTTTTCGCGTGTGTAAATCTGTCTTACACCCGTTGTATGTGAACGTAAGAATCCATCACACCCGATCATCACGTGGTGCTTAGAAGCGACGAACTGTAGCAACGGTGCACAGTTAGGGGAGAACACTTCTTGAAATTTGTGTAAGGGATCATCTTATTTACTACCGTCGTCCTAAGTAAACAAGATGCATAAACATAATAAACATCACATGCAATTATATAGTAGTGACATGATATGGCCAATATCATATAGCTCCATTGATCTCCATCTTCGGGGCTCCATGATCATCATCGTTACCGGCATGACACCATGATCTCCATCATCATGATCTCCATCATCATGTCTCCATGAAGTCGTCTCGCCAACTTATTACTTCTAGTACTATGGCTACCGGTTAGCAATAAAGTAAAGTAATTACATGGCGTTGTTCAATGACACGCAGGTCATACAATAAATAAAGACAACTCCTAAGGCTCCTGCCGGTTGTCATACTCATCGACATGCAAGTCGTGAATCCTATTACAAGAACATTATCAATCTCGTACATCACATATCATTCATCACATTCTTGTTGGCCATATCACATCACATAGCATACCCTGCAAAAACAAGTTAGACGTCCTCTAATTGTTGTTGCATGTTTTACGTGGCTGCTATGGGTTTCTAGCAAGAACGTTTCTTACCTACGCAACACCACAACATGATATGCCAATTGCTATTTACCCTTCATAAGGACCCTTTTCATCGAATCCGTTCCGACTAAAGTGGGAGAGACTGGCACCCGCTAGCCACCTTATGCACCAAGTGCATGTCAATCGATGGAACCTGTCTCACGTAAGAGTACGTGTAAGGTCGGTCCGGGCCGCTTCATCCCACAATACTATCGAAACAAGATTGGACTAGTAACGGTAAGCATATTGAACAAAATCAACGCCCACCACTACTTTGTGTTCTACTCATGCAAAGAATCTACGCAATAGACCTAGCTCGTGATGCCACTGTTGGGGAACGTAGCAGAAATTCAAAATTTTCCTACGTGTCACCAAGATCTATCTATGGAGAGACCAGCAACGAGTAGAAAGAGAATGCATCTACATACCCTTGTAGATCGCTAAGCGGAAGCGTTCAAGAGAACGGGGTTGAAGAAGTCGTACTCGTCGTGATCCAAATCACCGGAGATCCTAGTGCCGAACGGACGGCACCTCCGCGTTCAACACACGTACAGCCCGGTGACGTCTCCCATGCCTTGATCCAGGAAGGAGAGAGGGAGAGGTTGAGGAAGACACCGTCCAGTAGCAGCACAACGGCGTGGTGGTGGTGGAGGAGCGTGGCAATCCTGCAGGGCTTCGCCAAGCACTGCGAGAGAGGAGGAGCACTTGGGAGAGGGAGGGCTGCGCCAGGGGCAAGGGTGAAGCTCCCATGCGCCTCCCCACTATATATAGGTGTGGAGGGGGCTGGTTTCTTGCCCTCCAAGTCCATTGGGGCGTTGGCAAAGGTGGGAGGAAAGAAATCCCATCATTTCCTTCCCCACCGATTGCTATCCCCCCTTTTTAGGGATCTTGATCTTATCCCTTTGGGATATGATCTTATTCCTTCTAAGGGGGGATCTTGGTGCGCCTTGACCAGGGGTGTGGGGCCTTTCCCCCACTACCCACGTTCATGTGGGTCCCCCCATGCAGGTGGGCCCCACTCCGGAACCTTCTAGAACCTTCCCGGTACAATACCGAAAAATCCCGAACATTTTCCAGTGGCCAAAATAGGACTTCCCATATATAAATCTTTACCTCCGGACCATTCCGGAACTCCTCGTGACGTCCGGGATCTCATCTGGTACTCCGAACAACATTCGGTAACCACATACAAACTTCCTTTATAACCCTAGCGTCATCGAACCTTAAGTGTGTAGACCCTACGGGTTCGGGAGACATGCAGACATGACCGAGACGTTCTCCGGTCAATAACCAACAGCGGGATTTGGATACCCATGATGGCTCCCACATGTTCCACGATGATCTCATCGGATGAACCACGATGTCAAGGACTTAATCAATCCCGTATACAATTCCCTTTGTCTAGCGGTATTGTACTTGCCCGAGATTCGATCGTCGGTATCCTTATACCTTGTTCAATCTCGTTACCGGCAAGTCTCTTTACTCATTCCGTAACACATCATCCCGTGATCAACTCCTTGGTCACATTGCGCATATGATGATGTCCTACCGAGTGGGCCCAGTGATACCTCTCCGCTTACACGGAGTGACAAATCCCAGTCTCGATTCGTGCCAACCCAACCGACACTTTCAGAGATACCTGTAATGCACCTTTATAGCCACCCAGTTACGTTGTGACGTTTGGTACACCCAAAGCACTCCTACGGTATCCGGGAGTTGCACAATCTCACGGTCTAAGGAAAAGATACTTGACATTAGAAAAGCTCTAGCAAACGAGCTACACGATCTTTGTGCTATGCTTAGGATTGGGTCTTGTCCATCACATCATTCTCCTAATGATGTGATCCCGTTATCAACGACATCCAATGTCCATAGCCAGGAAACCATGACTATCTGTTGATCACAACGAGCTAGTCAACTAGAGGCTCACTAGGGACATATTGTGGTCTATGTATTCACACGTGTATTACGATTTCCGGATAATACAGTTATAGCATGAATAAAAGACAATTATCATGAACAAGGAAATATAATAATAACTAATTTATTATTGCCTCTAGGGCATATTTCCAACAGGGACTTGGAGGGGGCGGCCAAGAGGGGGAGAGAGGGGGCGCGCCCTAGGGTGGGCCTTTAGGCCCATCTGCGCCTAGGGTTATCCCTCTCCCCTCCTAGCTGCGCCCTGGGCCCTGGTGGGAGGTGCACCAGCCCACTCTGGGGCTGGTCCTTTTCCACACTAGGCCCATGCAAGCCTCTGGGGCTGGTGGCCCCTCCCGGTGGACCCGGAACCCTTCCGGTGGTCCCGATACATTACCTGTGTCCCCCCGAAACACTTCTGGTGGCCAAAACCTCACTTCCTATATATTATTCTTTACGTCCGGACCATTCGGGAACTCCTCATGACGTCCGGGATCTCATCCGGGACTCCGAACAACATTCAGTAACCACATACAAACTTCCTTTATAACCCTAGCGTCATCGAACCTTAAGTGTGTAGACCCTACGGGTTCGGGAATCATGCAGACATGACCGAGACGTTCTCCGGTCAATAACCAACAGCGGGATCTGGATACCCATGTTGGCTCCCACATGTTCCACGATGATCTCATCGGATGAACCACGATGTCAAGGACTCAATCGATCCTGTATACAATTCCCTTTGTCTAGCGGTATTGTACTTGCCCGAGATTCGATCGTCGGTATACTGATACCTTGTTCAATCTCGTTACCGGCAAGTCTCTTTACTCGTTCCGTAACACATCATCCCGTAATCAACCCCTTGATCACATTGTGCACATTATGATGATGTCCTACCGAGTGGGCCCAGAGATACCTCTTTGTTTACACGGAGTGACAAATCCCAGTCTCGATTCGTGCCAACCCAACAGACACTTTCGGAGATACCTGTAGTGCACCTTTATAGCCACCCAGTTACGTTGTGATGTTTGGTACACCCAAAGAATTCCTACGGTATCCGGGAGTTGCACAATCTCATGGTCTAAGGAAAAGATACTTGACATTAGAAAAGCTTTAGCATACGAACTACACGATCTTTGTGCTAGGCTTAGGATTGGGTCTTGTCCATCACATCATTCTCCTAATGATGTAATCCCGTTATCAACGACATCCAATGTCCATGGTCAGGAAACCGTAACCATCTGTTGATCAACGAGCTAGTCAACTAGAGGCTTACTAGGGACATGGTGTTGTCTATGTATCCACACATGTATCTGAGTTTCCTATCAATACAATTATAGCATGGATAATAAACGATTATCATGAACAAGGAAATATAATAATAGTAACTAATTTATCATTGCCTCTAGGGCATATTTCCAACATTATCATGGTGGGAGCGAGTAGAACATCTCCGGTGCCTGGAAGCGGGATAAGGCGTAGACACGTATGCCGACAAACTTTACCCAGGTTGGGGGCTCTCCATGGAGATAATACCCCTACTCCTACTCTACGGGGTCCCCGCATGATCACTAAGGCACTAGTGCTACAAGTTGCTCCTTGAGCTGTGTCTAGAGGTTGGATAAGGCAAGGCTAGCTCTTCCCTGCCCTAGATTACTGGCTAGTTCTATTAGAGTTGGAACCCTTTGCATGGGTGCCCTGGGGGGCTTACATAGGCCTACCCCCGAGGGGTACAATGGTAATCCATCCGGGTGCTGGGCCCGACTGTCAGTGTCTCCGGCCTCCGGCTTCTCCGCCGACCGTTGGGGCCCGCCGCCTGGTGGGCCCCGCCGACTGGTTGGTGGCTGCTTACTGTAGCCGTGCTGTTGATGACGAAAGCTTGGTCATCCCAGTGTGGCTACAGTCCCGCCGCCTGGTGGGAGTTCACTATAGCCACACATGGTCTTATCAGCTTAATGGCATGCTTGCCTCGGGGCAAGGGACGACCGCCTGCTGGAGGCCAGCCCCTCCCAAGTCCATCCGGTTGGGCTTCCGCCGTCTTCTACGGAGTCACTGCCTAATAGGGCCCGCCGCCGGCAGGCCGTACCGATAGGTCGTCGTGGGGAACAGGACTCCGCCTGCTCGGAGCAACGTCAGGGGGGACATGGTAATGTGCCACGCCATGCAGAGATCTCCGCCTGTACGGGGCACTATAGCCACGCCCGTCCTAGGATTCGTGGGCGACGTGTTTCACTGTAGCCATGCGCTATCTTATACTCTTGATGGGGGCTCAGACTCTGAGGGTGCTGGATGGCCGCCCTCTCTGGGAGCCGGCCTGCTGGAGCCGGCCGCTCCCAGCACCGTCTTCTGGTGCTTTGACCGTCCTCCGGCGGCCGGCTTCTGAGCTAGCCGGCCCCCGAAGGGCGGAGCTTTTAACCGGGGTCTTTATGGGACGAAGCCGGCCGAAGTTTTGATGTACCAAGGGACTCGGGTGAGGCTACCCATGGCCCATTACTCCGACAATGACCAAAATTTTGGTAAGGTGCACTTTGGCCACAATCCAAACACACCCCAACACCCGGCTCGTCGAGGATGCACGGGGCGCCGCGATGCGTCCGCGGAGTGGTGGAGCGCGGCCAACTGCATCCTCTGGACCTGAGACCATGCCGGGTCGTCTCGCTTTTTCAATGACATGCAGGGATCGCATGTGAGCAAAGGCCATCTCCAACATTGCCATGACCGCAGCTGACTACCCTGGCACACCAAAACCCTCATCCCCCGCACCGTCGCGCGATGTGTTCCCAGCCGGCGCCAGCTGCCCGCATTCATGCCGTCCGTTTGTATGTCGTCGTTAAGAGGCTCGGTGCCCGAGGAACCAACTCCGGTGACTTAATGACGCACCCGGATGCTTGGCCTCACCGGAATGTGCTACTTAAAGCGGCAACGCCCAGCTAGCCTCCACACCATAGCGCATCGTCCTCCTACTTGGCACCACATCCGCCATGACCGCAAGTGCGAACGCTCTACGGGAGAGCTTGTCTTCCGGGATGAAGCTCGAGGTCGCCGCCCTCGCTCAAGTCGCCTCTCGCGATGCAATAGCGGCGTAGCCGGACGCGGACGCGACTGCACAAGCGGTGGCCACACTGGCGGCCGACGACGGGAGCACCGTCAACCACGCGTCCTTCTTTCCGCCGTGGAACGTCCGACACCGCCGAGGTGGGGGACTCCTCCGAGGATGAGTAGGGCATGGGAGGTGGCAGGGCATGGTGTGCCAACTGGCCGGTCCGTCTCCCGTGTTCTACTTTTCCTCGCCGGAGACCACACCTTCACTTAACGGGTCTTGAACCCCGCCCCGTACATAGAGATCGCAGATGGAGGACGTTGGTCGCCGCCGTAGAATAGGTTTAGGGTCGGGTTTCTTTTATTTTCCTGTCATATAAAAGTTCGAAATGTAATGAAAATCTGCCGTGTTTGTATTAATCTCGGCTGGTGTATATGAACTTTCACAATAATATACATATTGTAGGAGTACTAGCAAGATGCCCGTGTGTTGCACGAAAGATCAAGATCTTGTGGGACAAAAGGATGAACGAGGGAAAGCCTTATCTTCAAATGTGGAGAGGAGTGCGGGTAAATTGTCATAGTTTCCTTCCTATCCGTTAGATATAGATCGGATGGCCTATATTGCAGGATGACAGGCACTCCATCATCATCAACTATCTTAGGCACTCCAATAGTACGTTCACTACACATTCATGCATTTTACATCTTTCTACATCTACGGGAACCTACGAAAGGGTTAACGTAAATTGCCTCTCTCTCTCCTCCCCTGATTTTCATGGCGGTGGGCCCCTCCCTCCCCCAATCTACAATCAACAGCTCACACATTTCACATTACGTTAATTACGTAACTGGGATTACGCAGGTGTAGCATTACTCGTCCTAAAAAACCCAACTAAGACAACCTCCCAGCATATCACGCGGGAAAAGACTCGGCCGCACCGTTTTAGTCGGGATTACCGGATTACTAGTAGTAGTATCGATGGATCGCGCGAAGCAACAATTTTTTTTGAGGGGGCGAAGCACCTAGGTTTTTTTGAGGAAAAAAGGCGGTACACTCACAGCACTCCTGTCGCGGTCGCATTGCACCCCACACACGTCCGGTCCTGCACACGGCTCACGCAAACGGAACGCGATTCGGCTTGCCTCTTCACTGACACGTGGGACTGCACTTGGAGAAACCGACCATGCGCCAAACTGCCCCCGCCCACCGTGCGAAAATCCTCCCCCCACCCCAACAAAAATTCCCCCCAAATCCGATTCATCCGCCCTTCGGCCAACTAGCCAATAATATTCCCCAAACCCCCC
>NC_041383.1:651554554-651562682 GCF_002162155.2 Triticum dicoccoides | reverse complement strand
CAAAGCCGACCTCCCCGCCGCGCCGATACGTCAGCGCCGTGGTTCGTTGAGGGGACGCACGATGATCCTCTCGCTCCCACAGTATGCTCTCGTAGACTGCCATCCTCTAGCCGCGCCGCCACCTCTGGCTACGTTCTTGTGGAGGCGCACGGGGTCAGCGCCGCCACCGCTGGCGATGTTCATGTGGAGACGCACGACCGTCAGCTTCTCCCATGGTACGCGCATTCTAGACTGAGGCCCCGTTCATGTCGGTGTAGCGCTGAATGTTAGCTGATAAACGCTGTTAATCTCACTGTTTGCCGAAGTAGTTTACTGTTAATATGCTCTGCTTAAGAAGCTTCCTTGCCATGTTCTGCACTCAATCTGCTTAGCTGAGATGGCATGCCAAGGCCGATTAGTTGCTAAAATATCCTGCCATATATTTATTGTGACGTAGATCGTCATGGTCTAGTAGCCAATTTGTTAGGTAAAATAGCTCTACACCGTTTTATACTCGATCTTTGTTGCTGCGATGGCCTTTGATAGTTTGATGGCTGTGTGCTCGGCCTCATTGACTGCTGAAAGAGCCTGCCATAATTTAGCACTCAAATATGTTTGCTGAATTAGCTTTACATATATTTCGTTACTTAGATCTGCTCGTCCAAATATCTTGCCATAGCTTTAGACATCGACCTAGGTATTTTTTCTGGACTTCATAAAAAAGCATATATGTTTTTCCTGTAATATCTAGTAGAAGAACTAATTTATATGTCTAACAGATGGACATGACTTGGATAACTTCTGCTCGAAGATTCTCAGCTGCATATGTCGAGGGGGTTGAAAACTTCATGAACTTTATCAGAGCTGAGTACGGTGGTCCGAAATCAGATGTGCTCTGCCCGTGTAGCAGTTGTATGAATTCAGTTACAAGACCCCAGTCAACTATGCAAGATCATCTACACTTGTATGGGATGTCGATCACATATACTAGGTGGGTTCATCATGGTGAAGCTGTGAACATCAATGTTATTGACTACGTGGAAGCAGCAGATCACCATCTTGATCTGCCTGATGCTCAGGTGGAAGAGGAGCAGGAGGTGGTGGTGGCGGAGCCAGTGAGTTTGACCAACATTGAAACAATGCTACGAAATGCTCGTGCATTCCGTGAACTTTCACCTGCAGAAGAAAAATGGTGGGCCCGCATGTTGGAACAGTGCAACATTGCTGTCACCCCAGGAAATAAGCTGTCAGTATTCTCAGCTATGGTCACCTTTCTTCAGGTGAAGACATCTGAGCGGATGACCAACAAATCATTCGATGCGATGTTGCATGCTTTCCGCAAATCTTTCCCATATGCGTCTGAGCTGCCACACACCTACAGTAAAATGAAGAATTTCCTTCGTGAAGTTGGAATTGGATATGATATGATCCATGTTTGTAAGAATAGTTGTGTTCTATTCTGAATGGATTATGCCAACTTAAGTGAATGCCCGAAATGCAAATCATCAAGATGGAAAGATGGCGATGCTGTGAAGAGGATTCCTCATAATGTTCTGAGACATTTTCCAATTACACCAAGATTGCAGAGGTTGTTTCATGATGCTGAAACAAGATAGGATGTACTGTGGCATTCTAGGAACCAGGAGTACAGAGATCAGAATGTAATGAGCCATCCATCTCATGGTAGTGAGTGGAAAAGCTTCAACGATAAACACAAAAAGTTTGCTGCTGACCCGAGAAACATTAGACTTGACTTAACTTCAGATGGATTTAACCCATTTGGCCACCAGAGCGCCACATATAGCATGTGGCCAGTGCTTGTTATCCCTTACAACATGCCTCCAAATGTCTGCACCAAAGAATCAAACTACATGATGGCCTTTCTCATCCCAGGTCCAAAAAGTCCTAGAAAGGATTTTGATTTGTTCATGGAGCCTCTTGTGGAGGAACTTCAACAGCTATAGAAGGGTGTTCTCACTCAAGACCTATATAGCAGCCCACCAGCTGATTTCTTTCTGCGTGCTGTTATAATTTGGTGCATCCATGATTATCCGGCTTTGGGCACTATGTCAGGGCGAATGACACATGGTTACAATGCATGTGTTTGCTGTGACAGGAATCCGCTGTCATACGCAATACTTAGCAAGATCTGTTACATTGGACACCACCGTTTCCTTGCCAAGGACAAGCCGCATCCTAGAAAATACCGAAGACATGTGTTCAATGCAAAGCATGAAAACTGTGATGCGCCAAAGAGGCTCACCGCCGATGAGTTGCAAGTGGAATTAGAGAAGGTCAGGCATATTACACCAGGAAACCATCCTGGTAATGGTAGCGGGAAAAGGAAGCATGGCATGGCAGAAGAGAGATTATTGTTTACCCGCAGGTCCACTTTGTGGGACTTGGAGTATTGGAAAGATTTGGATCTGTGGCATAATCTTGATGTGATGCACATCGAGAAAAATATGTGACATCATTATCGGCACACTTCTTAATATTGAAGGCAAGACGAAAGATACCTTAAAATCTAGGATTGATTTGACACACCTAGGTATCAGAAAGGATTTGCAGGTGCAAGATGAAGGTAAACCACGGGATATGGCACCAGCTGTGTACGTCTTGGACAAGGTAAAAAGAAAAGAATTCTGCGAGGTCCTGTCACGTGTGAGATTCCCACATGGATTTTCTTCCAACCCTGAAAGGAGAGTCAGTGCAAATGGAAACAAGGTACAAGGGTTGAAAACTCATGACTACCACGTCCTACTTCAAAGGGTTTTACCTGTTATCCTTAGAGGATTGGGCCGCCCTGACTTATACAGAGCAGTTGCAGAGTTGGGACAATTCTTCAGGGAACTCTACAGTAGAAATATCAGGATAGATGCTTTGGAGCGTCTTAGAGACAAGATACCAACTATCCTATGCGACCTTAAGAAGATATATCCTCCAGCCTTCTTTGATGTGGTGGTGCATTTGGCTATTCATCTACCTGATGAGGCACTACTTAGAGGTCCAATACAGTATGGTTGGATGTACCCTATTGAAAGGCGGCTAGGCACTTTCAAGGGCTATGTTAGGAACAGAGCTAGACCTGAGGGTTCCATTGCAGAGGCCTACATTGCTACAGAAGCATTGCCATTCTGCTCAAAATACATTGAAACAGCTGATCAGCTTAGCAAAGAGGTGGGTGAAGACAATCCCGGGCTCAATGTTTTCGATTATTCTGTTCGAGTTACAGGGAAGAGTCGACAAGAGGACAAACCTAAAGATTTGGATGCAATGGTTTGGTATGTGTTGAATAACTGTCCTGAGATACTACCTTATATCAAGTAAGTGCAGTACTGCAGCTTATACATCGTAATCTACTAAACTTGCAGCACATTCTTATATATTTAGATGTTTGACGTGATCACTATGTTGTGTAGCATCTACAAAGAGGAGTTACTGCCGCAAAATCCAAGAAACATTGACAAACTAGTTATGGCAGGATTTGCGAAATGGTTCAAGAACCATGTAAGCTTTTGAAGTGCACTGTCAATTTTTTTAATATATTGAGTACATAAGATGATCATCTTGTCTATTTTCTAACCATAGGTTAAGAAGATGCGGGAGGATCGGCAGGCAGTTGATGATGCCCTTTACTCACTAGCAATGGGTCCTGATACTCGGGTAAGACATTATGAATCTTGCGTTGTTGGAGATGTGCGCTACAACACCCTTGCACGAGACGAAGGCAGGAAGACACAAATCGTGCCATCATGAGCACGGATACGTATGATAAAGAGACAACTGAAATGTATGCTAACATAACATACATTGTTCAGTTGCAGTATATCTCCAGTTTCGAGGATCATCGGTGTGTGGTTCTATTGTGCTGTCGTTGGTATAACCTGTTTTCGAGGATCACAAAACCCAGAGCTCATGATTATTTCAAATCCATCAATGTCAAGGTGGCGTACCAGACCAATGAGCCTTTTATTTTGGCAAATCAAGCAACACAAATATTTTTCTTGGAAGACACATTTGCACGTAGCAATGACTGGAGAGTATTGCAAAGGTTTGAGCAGAGGAATTCATTTAAGAAGTTGCACAACAAGATGATGCTTACACTGCTCCTGATGTACAAGATAACACAGATGTTCCTAATATCTTTGAGAACCATCACGTCAATGATGACGGCGAAAAGATTGCCTGTTGTGCTGTGGACATACAAGAGTTGATCAAGAAGAAGCCAACGTTCGAGGACGTTGAGGACGAAGACGAGGATGACACCGTGGGGAATTACGATTCAGACTGATACACATGGTGAAGATGTTGACGCTGCTGCTGCGGATGATGATTACATTGCTTTTGTCGTATTTGCCTGTCAGAAGACGTTTTTTATCTACTATGTGAAATTGTGTTTGCTATGACAACTGAAACCTGATGAACTTGTTGTTTAGTATTTTGCTGTGAGAACATCACTTGTTATGTATGCTGATTTGTGTTTGGTGATTGTATGACAACTAAAACATGATGACATTGTTGTTTAGTTGTACTCATATTTGGCTGTGAAACTTGAATTTGATGACATAGTTTGCTGTTGGACTGCAATTTGCTCGACGTCTTCGAATGAGAACAAAGCTGACCCGACAGGGCCTCTGCTATTTATTTATTTATGAGCAAAAGGGGATACCCCCTGATTTCCGTTAATAGAAATCATGAGATGTTCAAAACACTACGCCCAGCCTGCTACACAGGTTTCATTCATTACTAGTTTCAGCAAAGTGCTCATGTCGTAGCCACTGAATACATCACGAGTGCTACATACACTGCAAATAAAGAGACAATCATCCTACAGAGCACATCGATTTTGCCCATTATCTTCACAAGCTCTTTCATCTCCTCATTGCTGTCAAGGCCGTTCAGCAGCTGTTGCTTGGCCATGATCAGAGGAACTGCATCTTTAACCTTCTGCTCTGCATCTTCCTCTTCTGCCGTTCCTTCAGTTACTTGTCCAACACCCCAACCTGCTGGTATTGGGATTCCTCGGCTAACCAAATAATCAGCGTAGTTGCATTCCCCCACATCAGCAACTTCCCAGAAATACAAATCACACGAATCTTCCCTTTTCTACATGAATCAAATTGGAAGATCATCAACCAAACTATTAAAAAAATCAGCAACTGAAAGCAGCAGAACAACACTTAAACATATTATTACCCCATGATTCGGGCATTTGTAGAAGACTCGGCCAGGGTTGAGGACTGTGGTTGAGACGTAGGGATGGCACCCACAGGGTCTCGGTATGGGTGGAGCCACCCCATACCCTTACCCGTCACCTCTGAGCTTACCCCTCACCCTTACCCATACCCGCCAATGGGTACAAGTTTTTCCCATACCCTTTACCCGACAGGGTAGATGGGTACCCGTGGGTAAAATTACCCATGTTTGTAAAGCATCATTTTGAATAAACTCATAGTCATAAACAATAACATAAAATTATAATCTATAAACAACAATAGATTATAACAACAACACATCATAAACACCAACATATTTAATAAACGACATCACTTTCTCGTAAATAACAACACATCAAAACATCATCACGTGGTCATACATTTTGAGTTCACAAATTCATGGCAAAGTGTAGGGATAATTTTGAGTTCATATAGATTTTATATGGGAAGATGGGTATGTGGGTATGGGTTATGTGATCCCATACCCATACCTGCTCTACTCGATGGGTTTAACATTTCCCTATTTATATACACATGGGTATTTTTCTGTCTCATACCCTCACCCTAATAGGGCTTTTACCCGCAGGGTACATGGGTAATGGGTACCCATTGTCATCCCTATTGAGATGTGACGGATGACTCTGCGTGATTTGCAGCAGTGGCACCACACCAACGGAAGTGGGTTGCGATGAGCAATCGGCTGCGGTGTGCGTGCCGACGGGGGTGTGATGAGACCCACAGGCGATGGTACAGGTGGCGACTTGGCGCATATCTAGTTGTTGCCTGCTGAAGAGCAGGTGGACGAGCAGCCAGTGGACATGGTTGCTGCGGCCAGAGCTTCTGATGCTAGGCAGAGTAAGTAGAGAAGAGGAGAAGCAAACGTTGGATATGTCAGTTTCATTACTTGCAGAGTAGCATAGCACCATATATAGTCATAGTCTAGGTTTGGATTCGAACCAGCTACAGGATCACGTCTCTCTTTTTTCTAAAACTCGGCAACGTCTCTTTACTGGTACACTAGCTTGTTCTGTACGCCTTCCCAAGTCTTTGATTTTCTTTCCCTTTTTTTTGCAGGGAAGGAAGGAGGACAAAATTGAGAATTCCTGGGACTCGAACCCAAGACCTCTCGGTTGAAAACCAAGGGTGCTAGTCACTTCTGTGGCGAACGTTCCCTGTGAGGAGGACGGCAGACGAATGCATTTTCCTCGCAGTTTTCTTCCTATTTATAAAAAAGTATGCTACTTCATGTCCGCTTAGTCAACAAACGATTGTGCCAACCTTGACTGTTGGATTGACATTCAATGTCTATCGTGTTTCTTCAGTCTCTTCTTCCTCGAGCCGCCAAAGCCAAACCAGCGCCAGCGGGACCGCCTGCTCCCGCCTCCCACGGCTGGCTGTGATCTTCCCCGGCTCCTGTTTGTTCCCGTCCGAGGCCTCACCATCGTCCTCTGCCTTGGTTCGCTCGCCGTGGCGCCGCCCTCTGGTGTTGTCAACATGGTTAACAACCAAGAGGAATAAGGAGATGACTGTACATGGTGAGGATGACAGTAGGGACCCAGCAGCGCGCGCAGTAATTTTGTTTTTTTGGGACGAAGAAGGGTATCAACTGGGTTGTGCGGGACCCGTGGCCCGTCTAGCCCAGGCTTTTATTTCATATGTTTAGCACATGACCAGCCCAGTTTGTTTTTTTCCATTCTGAAAATGGATAGCCAGCTATTTTGTTTTTTGCAGAATAACCAACATAGGCCTACTTGCTTTTCTACGCCCTGCTGGGCCGGAAATCTTTCAAGACAAGGAGGGATGCATTTTGCCCAGAAAATGGGCTATAAGTAATAAGAAATGGGCTATAAGTAATAAGAAATGGGCTATAAGTAATAATAAATGGGCTGTAAATTGAAAAAATACAGCAAACAGGCAATTAGTTCCAAAATACTATTTTCTTTCGGATTTTGATATTTTAAATTTCATTGCTTTTGTGCGGGTAAAATTTCATTGAATTTAAATTAAGGTATATTTAGATTTAAAATTAATTTGAATCTGGCTAGAAATTTTGGGCTGTATGCTGTTTGGGACAGATTTGGAGGCTGACTTGTGGGTCTACTAGGTTGACGTGTACTTTGGCTTTGTCAACTTAGTCCACAAACGATTCTAGCAGCAGTGACCGTTGGATGTTAATCCAATGGCCGTGCTGCTTCTTCAATATGAACGATTCTATCTCCTGTGACCGTACGATGTCCATACAACGGCCGTAGTGCTTCTTCAACCTCTGGTCTTCTTGCTCCAGCCGCCCAAAGCAGCGCCGGTCGTGCTGCATGCTCCTGCCTCCCGTGGCCGGCTGTGCTGTAGCGGAGGCCTCATCGCCCCCTACTATTCCCACCGCTGGCCAGGCCCTGCGGCGACGGCAGCCTCACACCGCAGCCGAACCAGTGAACCCTCGTACTCCTCTCCGTGCGGGCTTCCACTGCCGCGTCTTCCCTGGCTCCGCGTCGTCCCCTTCCTAGGCCTCGCCGTCGTCCACCGCCGTGGTGCTCTCGGCGTGGCCTGGTCAATGTGGTCAAGGAACGACTTCCATCGGACATGGACTGTACGTGGAGAGGCTGACAGCTGGGTCCACAGCCGCAGCAAGGAAGTGCCTCCTTATTACACGAACATAATGATTCCTCCACCTGACAGCTGGGACCCACCGGATGGGCCATTGTATTTCATGAAAAAAAACGTTTCCCCCTGACTGCTGGGACCCACCAGCTACATCTTCGCACGCAAGGAAGTGCGTCCGGGCAAAAAAAAAACAATTTGCCCCCTGACTGCTGGGACCCACCAGCTACATCTTCGGACGCAAGGAAGTGCGTCCGGGCATAAAAAAACGATTCGCCCCCTAACTGCTGGGACCCACCAGCTACATCTTCGCACGCAAGGAAGTGCGTCCGGGC